>NC_051083.1:113994846-114078196 GCF_004664715.2 Peromyscus leucopus
TGTATATACTTTTTTGTTTTTGTTTTTCTCTCGATACAGGGTTTCATTGTGTAACAGCCGTGGCTGTTCTAGAACTCACTTTGTAGAGCAGGCTGGCCTCGAACTCACAGAGATCTGCCTGCCTCTGTCTCCCGAGCGTCAGGATTAAAGGTGTGCGTTGCTGCAGCTGCTCCACCACTACCAGGCATTGTACACACTTTTTAATGTATCTATGTTCCTATCACTTATTTAGTAAATAAGAAAAAACAGTTCAACGTTACTATATGTAAGATTATGGGGGGACCTGCTCATCTTAAAGAGGTACTTGGAACTTCGAGGTACAAAGTTCTAAAAGCCACTTACTCTGAATCAATTTTTCACAATTGAAATCATCTCATAGCCATTCAGCTGTAATTTATTGTTTTTTGCATTTCACCCCTTTCCAAATTACTGCTGAGCTGATAGGACGTTCAGTTGCTTTCTGTGTGAAGTGTTTTCACATCTGTTGACTGTCCCAATAAACACATTTGTCAAAATGCATTTAACAGTTTTGTAAGGCAGCACAGCCTTTTCCATGACCTAAGCCAGTGTATTTATCAGCTGTTTAGTGCCTTAATGTCAACACAATTGAGACAGACCTGGAACTGATGCACATTTATTATGGTGGATGGGAAATGGGATTAAATCATGGGATTGTCAGGCAGCATGTATCAAAACAGAACAGATATGTGTGGAGCCTTCCTCAGGCTCTCTACCCTGTGTGATCTTACTTCCTCTGCACTCAGGAGCAAATGAATCCTGCCTGCCCAACTCTAACGGAGTGGAGTTTTAAGAAATGGGGGTGTTTTGTATTGCTTTGTATGGAACAACAGATCTTAGACCCTTAGCGGCTGCATTGATTGTTTCCAGGCTTCCTCATGAGAGGGCTGCTTGAGCCCAATGACTGACTGTGATCCTAACAGCTTGTAAATCCAGGGACCATATGGCTGGGTAGCATGTTAAACTCTCATGCACTTTATCCTGCCGTGCCTGATCCATCTTTCCTTTTCAGTAAGTCTCTCAGAAGACTACAGCTTCTCATCTTCAACTATATCAAGACTCACCTCCTAGCTCTGTGTAAATGTTTGGCTCTCAGGCTTGCTTAGCAGTTTGTGATATTGTACAAAGATTGCCTCTGAAAATTTGAGTGCTAGCACTGAAATTGACATCTGGATATCACACTGTGTGCTGTATTGATGGAGTCACAGTGAAGGGCTTTCTTAAACTACTGTGTTCTGTAGTCCAGCTTTCTGAGTTTCAGGAGACAGATTAAGCATCTTGATAGCAGGACATATCAAAAGATTTCATTTTGTTAAACCAAACAAGACCTGACATAAACCAATTTTTCTTGGATGGCTTATGCTTTTGTTTCCTTGAGATAGTCATGTCAGTGCTGTCTGGTCATTTGATGTCTCTTAGTAGCCATCCCAGGGAAACCTAACACTCCAAGGAAGGCCAGTCAAAACCTAAATGAAAATCATTGTTACTTTTGGTTGTTTTTGAGACAAGTTTTCACTATATAGACCAGGCTGGCCTAAAACTCAGATCTGTCTGCCTTGGCCTCCTAAGTGCTGGGATTAAAAGCATGCGCCACCATACATGGCCTAAATCAAAATTCTTATCAAGCATTAATACTTGTTGGTTTAGTAATGCTGCTTTGGAGACTGTATCCTTAAGTAATTGAACAGAGGCACATCAGAGCTTTATGCACAGGTTATTTATACTGATTTAACAATGAAAAATATTAAATTTGAACACAACTATAGCAAGTGATTAAAATACTACATATTCATTTGTTGAAAACACACATACAGCCATTATGTTATGCTTTTGAAGAAGACACAGTGACATAGGAAAATACACACAATATAATATAAAGTGGAAAAAAAGATGGAGAATAAAAGTGGCCATCTCTAGATGGTATAATTTATAAGCACCTGAATGATTTTATGTATTTTCAAATATTTCTAAAATGAGTAAAAGTAGCTTTAATAATACAAAAGGGTTAATAAATATGTTTCATATGTCAGTGTGCACCTCTAAAAGAAACCCCAGCAAAGATGCAGTTTCATAGCACCTAACTCTTAAATATTTGTGGGATAGACAGGCATACAGACATACAGGTAATGAATGGCAGTTAACATTTGTAGGTACTACCATTGAGTTTGTCAATTTGAAGAGCTAGCAAAGGAGGATTCATGGAAAAGGAGGTGGATTCCAGACTTCTCAGCAGCCTTTGAAGGATGGACAAGGCAGATACTGCAGTTATCACACAGTTGTGAGTGAGAGATGATAGTCAAAGAGTTGGGGTCTGTCCTGGAGTACATTGCTGTTCTTATCACCCAGCTGTTGACATCTTAGTTCCTCTTATTCTATGCGTGTCCTTGGAGGATCTCTCGTGCTTGCTCATTTCAATGGTCTCTGTTCAGTTTGGCCAGACCAAACTTGCTGAGAAAGAAATCAATCTCATGACTTTAATTCTCCTTTGAGTCAGTTAAAACTTCATCTAGGGAGAAGATATCCCAAGGGCAATTCTGGCTGGTCAACTCCTAGAGATGGACTAAGTGGTTATGCAAGAGTGTTGGCAGGTCAGGGCAACCTGCTTTTACCAATTGTAAAACACTCAAAACACATTATACAGAAGGGGGTGCGATTTCATGTTCTTGAGAGAAATCCTGAAGCTGAAACAGAAGTATAATATGCATAAGTTTAGTTTCCCAAGGATTTAATATGAAACTTGCTCAAGGCACAATTTTTACAACAAACTTACAATAAGCTGCTCCTGGAAACTATGAATGTAACTGATAGCTCTACATTGATTGTGTCAGTGTCTTGATATCTTTAGGATATTTGATCAGTTGCTGAAAAGAATCTGGCTTCTTTGTAAGTAGATTGCGGGATAACATTGGATATGTAAATGAAATCTCACTGTTTCCTCTTTTCTGTGAATAAGCCTTCATCAAAGAGAGCCATTAAACTTTTGCATAGCATTCTGTGTCTCTGGTCTTGGAAGCTTATTTAACACAGTGTTCTTAATTGCAGGTACTCCCAAGTATGTAACACTACTAGTGCCTTGTGTGTGGCTTGTTCTGTCTCGATGCTGATAAGGTATTAGATTTACAGCTTGTTTTTGCACCTTGAATCTTTTTTTTTGAGATTTTATTTATTTTTACTTCATTCATATGAGTGTTTGCCAGAATGTATGCCTGTGTACCAAATGTGTGCAGTGTCTAAGGAGGCCTGAAGAGGGTATTGGATCCTCTGGAACTGGAGTTACACTTGTGAGTTACCCTCTACATAGCCCTGGCTGTCCTGGAATTCACTATGTAGGCCAGGCTGGCCTTGAACTCCTGCATATATTTAAAAAACATTTACTATTTTATATGTACGTGTGTGAGCTTGAGTGTATGTGTGTGAACCACAGAGACCAGAAGAGTGTGTTGGATCCCCTGGAACTGGAGTTACAGGCCATTGTTAGCCATCATGTGGGTGCTCTGAAACAAAACCAGGTCTTTTGCAAGAACAGCAAATGATCCAAATCACTGAACACTTTCTCTAGACCCTGTACCTAGAGTCTTATCTCTCAAAAAAAAAAAATCATACAAAACAAAAAACCAAAAAACTCATGGGGTGGTGGCACACATCTTTAATCCCAGCACTTGGGAGGCAGAGGCAGGCGAATCTCTGAGTTCAAGGCCATCCTGGTCTACAGAGCAAGTTCCAGGACAGGAAGGGCTACACAGAGAAATCCTGTCTCAAAAAACCAAGTTAAAAAAAAAAAGGCTTATTCATCAGGTGAAGGTTTCACAGTTCTGAACCAAATTGCCCTTGCTTTTTCTCTTCTCTCTCTCTCTCTCTCTCTCTCTCTCTCTCTCTCTCTCTCTCTCTCTCTCTCTCTCTCTCCCTCCCTCCTTCCTTTCTCTTTATCCCCCCTCCCTCTCTCCCTCCCTCCCTCCCTCCCTCTCTTTCTCTCTCTCTCTCTCTCCTCCTCCTCTTTCTCTTTTCTCCTCCTCTCCCTTCCTCCCTTCTCTCTCCCTCCTCCCTCTCTCTCTCTCTCTCTCTCTCTCTCTCTCTCTTTGAATTTTCAAGACAGAGTTTCTCTTTGTAGCCCTGGCTGTCCTGGAACTCACTCTGTAGATCAGGCTGGACTTGAACTCAGATCCACCTGTCTCTGTCTCCCAAGTGCTGGGATTAAAAGTGTGCACTAATTGAACACTTGTCTGTTGGGCTCCAAAGCCTGTGATTTCTCAGCTGTACATGTTCCTCACAGAGATAGCATGGGTTCTTACACTGGAGCTGATAACTCGCCTATCACCTAGCTTCCTCTTAGAGCCTGCTTTCTTCTTTTTTTTTTTTTTTTTTTTTTTTGGTTTTTCGAGACAGGGTTTCTCTGTGTAGCTTTGTGCCTTTCCTGGACTCACTTGGTAGCCAGGCTGGCCTCGAACTCACAGAGATCCGCCTGCCTCTGCCTTCCGAGTGCTGGGATTAAAGGCGTGCGCCACCACCGCCCGGCTGCCTGCTTTCTTCTTACGGATTTAAAATATCTTTAATTTTTTTTTAAATTTCTGGTTGAAAAATAAATGTGTGCATTTATGGAGTACAATGTAATGCTTTGATGTGTTTATAATATGGAATGATTAAATCAGACTAATTAAATTTAACTTAGATTATCTTAGCAAGATCTGTCCTTTGCAGGAAGGACAAGAATTAAGCTGTGAACACCAGTGGGGTGGGGGGCAGGGGGGGATTGCTTTGAACCAGTTTTCAATTTTATCCAAAACCCACTTCTTATTTGTATTTTAGCTAGTTTGTAGTAATGCAGACCAACCATTACATTATGGTTGTGAAGCTTATTGGGTTCTGTCAACCACTCAAGAAGCAAAAACTTCCTTGGTTGCAGGGACATAAAATTTGTTGTGGTGAAAGCAAGCTTTTTCCTCCTCTGAGCTACAATGGTAAACAGTGCAGCCACAGAGCATCTTACCAAAGCAGGGTTAATGTGGGCTGGTATAGAGCAGTAGAAACCCGGCTCTTAGATGGAGGATAGTGAAAAAGGGATCTTAAAGGGTACGGAATGTCAAAGGAGTGATTATTATCCTCTGAGTGGCTGGGGTAAGAATGCTGAGAATTAACTTAAGACTAACAGAATTAAGAAAACCCATTTGTAAGCATCCTGTGGAGAGGAGGATGGCTTCTCAATAGTATTTCAGATCTGAATGAAGAATTCCAATGTCTTGGAATGAGCCTTTGCACATTGGACACATCAAGCCATCATTTTAAAGATAGTGAGGGAATAACATTTCAGGGTGTTTAAAGTCCAAATACCAGAGAAGTTAATTCACACTGTTTTCCTTTCTTCGTGGCACCTTTTGTTATGAACTAGGTATCTTTCTGAGAGGTTATTAAGCTTAGTGTTCTGAGACCCGTACTGTAATAATCCACAATGAAGGCCAGAAGGGTGAGGAAAGAGTTAGAGGAAAGTACAGTGTGGTTCTTGAGTTTCTGGACCCCCCCCCCCCTGCCAATTCTGCCTTGACTTTTGCTGTCAGGGCTGCCCAGAGGGACCTCACGCATCATTCTCAGGTGGAAAGCATGGGCATTTGAGGGGGGGGGGGGGGGGGGGGGCAGGGAGAACTGAAGACGGAACCCAGGACCTTGTATGTGCTAGGCAAGTGTTCCATCAAGCAGCTGCATCTTCCGCCTTCAACACTGTCCCTTTCTATATGACCCAGAAGAAAGGGACGAGCTTGTTTCTTGGGCAATTTTGGTGCATCTTAGATGACCGAGTTCCTTAGGAAAATGCACATCTCAGAATGAATTCAAGAATGTGTAGCTCTGAGGAGCAAGGCGAGTTCACTCTTGAGAGCTTGGCTGTGCCTACTCGGGACCTACCTCTTTCCCTCTTTCTTCCCTTACAGTGTCTCAGTTTGAGGTTCTGCATTGTCATCAGCAGGTAGCGACAAGTGACAACGGAGGCAACAGGGGGGAAGGGGCACCGGAGAGTTAAAAAGGTGGTGGGCTGGAGGTGCCAATAGCAGAAATAATCACTAGAGAGGGAATTTACTAAAGAAACATTCTTTTGAACCCCATGATGAAAGACAAGCATTGGGTCCTATAATCTGGGTTCCTGTATTCAATGTAAACTTGCCATGTATAGACTGTGATACACGTTAGGGAAGGCAGGGACTCTGTTGGATAGTCGTTGTTGTAGTAAATCACCAAAATCAATAGTTAACAAGGAAAGAACCTGATCTCCCTCGTGCTATGCCGTCTTGTATGGGGGAACTAGTTACTTATGGCTCTTGAGCATGTGATGTATTGTTAGTTTGAACTGAGATGTTCTGTAAGAGTGAAATACACACCTGCTTTCAAAACTTGATATGAAAAAAGTATAGTAATTTTCATATTGATTAAACATTGTGTCAATATGCTGAGTATACTGGGTTTAAAAAAGCATCAATAGTAATGTTTAAGGTGATGGGAATGTTACTGTGATTTATTCAGTATATATTGCCCACTTGACATATGACATTGTACTACATAAATATGTACAATTAAAATAAGAATTTAGAAATCAAAGCCTGAGACTTAAAAAACTTAACATTAATTTTGCCTCTTAACATGATTACTAGAATATTAACCTTGCATTATATTTCTATTGGACAACATTGCTCTGGTATAATAAAAAATGAGATCTAATATGCAAACACCTTTTCAGCAGTACCTTCCTTGACGCGAGTATACCTGTCTAGGAAACAGCCCTATTTCCAAAGAAGAGCAAAGGGTGGAGATTTGCAGGTGCAGAAACTGGTTATGTATGAAAGTCAGGATCCAGCCTCATTTGCCTCATCCTGAGGGTGTAGGATGTGGAAGGTTGGGTGATCAATTTGCTGAGGCAAGTTCTCTCATTTTGGGGGTGTTATATATTATTTCTTAGCTGGTATCCAGAATGAGAATGGGAAAGACACTTAGAAACTTTCCTTCCTTACCATCTTAGCCATCGAGCTCTGGGTGGCTGATAGTGACGATGTGATAGGAGCTTTCTCTGTTCCTCTCTGGACCACCATTCTTGGCTGAGAGAAAGAGGAGGATTGAAGTGAAGCCCTTCTTCACTCCCAGAGCCATGTGATAGAGCTGCTGCCGAACCTCCCTCTGCCAATAGGCATAGATGAGTGGGTTGAGCAGGGAGTTGCCAACTCCGAGGAGCCACAGGTACTTTTCCAGCACTTGGTAGAGGCAGCAGTTATGGCAGGCCACCTGCACAATACCAGTGATAAGAAAAGGAGACCAGGACAGAGTGAAGCTCCCAATGAGAATAGACACAGTACGGATAGCCTTGAAGTCATTGACAGGCCGTGGGGGCCGGTAAGCGCCAGCCATGGCTCCTGCATGTTCCATCTTTCGGATCTGCTGGCTGTGCACAGAGGCAATCTTGAGCATGTCACAGTAGAAGAAGACAAAGAGGAGCACAGCTGGGAAGAAGCCAGCGCAGGAGAGGGTGAGCACAAACCTTGGGTGAAACACGGCAAAGAAGCTGCAGGGCCCATGGTAGGTGGTCTGCTGGAATATGGAGACTCCGAGTGGGAGGAAGCCGATAAGGTAAGATACCAACCACAGTCCGGCAATGCACGCCCCAGCCACAAGCCCGTTCATGATCTGGAAGTAACGGAGGGGCTGCTTAATGGCAAGGTATCTGTCAAGGGCAATCAGCATGACTGTGAGGACAGAGGCCGCTGCAGAAGAAGTGACAAATGCCATCCGAAGGCTACACATGGTCTTCTGGGTGTACTGAGCAGAGCTGGAGAGCTGGTCTGTAACTAGACCAGAGATCGCCACGCCAATCAAGGTATCAGCCACAGCCAGATTCAAGGTGAAGCAAAGACCAACCCCATCGTTTTTGTAGATTGATAGCAGCATAGCCACGACTACTAGTCCATTAACAGCAATGATGAGGACTGTCAGGACAGCAAGGATCACTCCAAATGAGAAAGAGGACTCCATGGCTTGAGGTAGTAGGACTTCCACTTACAAGGGCATGCTGGATCTTGAGCTCAGCTTCTCATGGGACAGGATAAGATGTGCTGTAGGTTCAGAGCCCCAGCACAGTTCTGGCCATTACTGACAGTACAGCCTGGCAGCATGCCATCTTTGGGTTCCTGATGTCATTAGGATTACTCATCCTCTCCTTTTCAGCCCTCAGCCTCCTGCTTTTCTAGCTTTCTGAAGGCAGCAATCTCTGAGCAAATATGTCCCTGGGGCCCTGAGCTAGTTAGTCCCTCCCCCTTTACTGTCCAAGTTACTAGACAACTCCCAAGTACCTGGTACACACTGTCCATTGGAACCCCCTCCCTTCATTGATGCTTCAAGGGCCATGAAAGGATAGGGACCTTTGTCAAGGTCTCCGGTCTGACACGAGATCTAATTGACGCTAATCATACTTTTCTCCCTCCATAGCTTCATATTAAACTTTGATTTCTTCCTAAGCCTCAAGTGCTAGATTAGTAACTAATCTCAGCTTAATTAAACATTTGCTTAATAAATAATTCTCAGTTACTATTATGATTGCTTTTAATCAAGCAAAATGATCATAATCAGTTCAAGTGACAAGTGAGGCAGATAAGGTATTTGAGGGGCTCAGCATCCTTTCAGGGGTGTTATCACACATTTAAGCTACTTTTTTTTTATTCCCAGCACTTCAAAGGCCAATTCTCTCAAATAGGATGTACACCTTCCCTGTTTCTTCTCCCTTGGATGTCAATTCATTGATTTAGAAGGATGTAGAGACAAGGCAAAGAATTGTTAATAGCTACCATTTGGTTTAGAAGGGAGCCAATTTCCCATCTCTAATTGTTTCATGGGTACAGTGGTTGGTAACTGTTTCCATACTGATGGGTTATGTCTCTGGTCAGTAAGTAATGGCTGGCAGGCTTGTTTCTTTCATCCTGTAGCCCCAAGATTGTCTCTGAGGAGAGATGAGTTCAGCATTTGGCAGTGGAATTTTCCAGGGCTGGAACTCATGGGAGTTAGGTCAAAGGGGGAGAGAGTTGCCAAAGCAGATGAGATGAGTCCAGAGAGGCCAGCTGTGGAAGTCACTCCACTTTAGGTTGTATATCCATTTACTCGGGTACATTATAACTAACCTTTTGCCTCCCTGCTATTCTCATCTTGGATACCAAGAAGAGAGGGGTGGGAAGAAGAGTGGTTAGAAGCTGTTTACTCAATCCAGGTGAAAGCACAAATGGGAAAGGTTAGCGTTTTAAGCGAGAGGGTGGGGAGCAAGGTGCAGAGTAGGAGCAAATATCAGGAGGTTTGACAGTTGGAGAGGACTTTGGCCAGATGTCTTTCCTAACAAGGCTCAGAAAAACCTGTGCCAGGGGGCTTGATATTTTAATCTTTGTTACCTTCATTTAGGAGGCTGATTGGAATCTGGCCTAGTCCTATAACAGGACTTAATTTGGCCTTTTGCTTGCACAGGTTTTGACTTCATATGTGAAGTTAGGTTGGACCTTTGCAAGCTCACATTCAAACTTGCGAGGGCATCAAAATGATTCTTGATTCAGTAGGTATGGATGGTCCTTCAAATCTATCTATCTATCTATCTATCTATCTATCTATCTATCTATCTATCTATCTATCTTTATTTTTTCTATCATTTTATTCTATCTATCTATCTATCTATCTATCTATCTATCTATTATCTATCTATCTATCATATCTGTCTATCTATCTATCTATCTATCTATCTGTCTGTCTGTCTGTCTATCTATCTATCTATCTATCTATCTATCTATCTATCTATCTATCTATCTATCTATCTTTTTGAGACAGGGTTTCATTATTCCCAGGGTGGTCTTCAAACTCACTATGCAGCTATGGATGACCTTGAACTTTTAATCCTCCAGCTTCCACCTCTAGAATTTTAGGATTATAGGTAAGTGCCACCAAATCTGATCTATGTGGTGCTGAGGACTGAACATGAGCATTATACATACAGTCCCACAAGCTGCCCATCTACAGCTATAGCGCCAGCCCCTGAATATGCACCTCTGTTTACAGTCACTACTGTTGATGGCTAAAGAACTACTACTAGAATAGTGATTTTTTTTTCCAGAGACAGGGTCCAACTTTGTATCCCAGGCTGGCCTGGAACTTGGGTCAATCTTCTTGCCTCCGTCTTTCAAATTCTGGGACTACAGGCATGGGCCATTATACCTGGTGCTAGAGTAGAGCTTCTTTTTTGTTTTTAGTCAGGGTCTCACTATGTAGCCTTGGCTGTCCTTATCTCACTCTGTAGACCAGGTTGGCCTTCTACTCACAGAGATCCACCTGACTCTGCCTCTCAAGTGCTGGGAATAAAGGCAAGCACTACCATGCCCAGCAGAATAATGATTCTTAACCTTAGCCGTGCTTTGTAATCACCTCTCAATTCCAAAAACATACTGTTGTTTAGCCAATACACAAAAGGTAGTCTGGGACATGCATCTGGAGTCTTTTTTTTGCATCTGGAGTCTTAAAAGGCAATTTGAGTACTTAGGAGTGAGAACCACTGTTTAATAGCAAAAATACAGGCCCAAGAGTTAGACACCAGGGTTCTATATTCCTGATTTTGTTTGGACAAATGACTTCATCTTTCTTACTTAGCTTTGGTTATTTATCCTCTGCTTATTCTGGGGGAAGATACTTCCTATATCACAGGATTGTGGGGATGACAAAATGAAGGCTGCAGAATTGTAAAAAGTTGCATGAGTATTATTGTCCTTTAATCTCTGTTAGTCATATTACACAGTGTTAATCAAAATGTATATCTGAGTGGTAACCCAAATATAGTAATTAGAGGAAGAAAAACAAATATCACATTTTCTTTTATGTGTGTGTGTGTGTGTGTGTGTGTGTGTATGTATGTATGTATGTATGTATGTGTATGTATGTGTATGTGTGTGTATGTAACATGAGAGCATGCAAGCAGAGGGCAGACTATTTAGGAGAAGGAAAGTGACCGGGGGGGGGGGGGGGGGGGGTGGGGGTGGGGTAGGTAAGGAAGGGGCCCAGTGCTGTGTATGAGCAGATTGCAATGATATACATGTCTGAAAAGGTTACAATGCAACCCATTATTTGTACACCAGAAATGACTGATAGAAAAAAAGTCAATGAAAAATGCTAATCAGTGTGCACATCAGTGACTGCAACACTTTCGATACAAGTGTGTGTCAGAAGCATCTGCATGACTTGAGAGATCGGTAGAGATGTGCAACCTCAGGCCTTGTACAGGACCTGAATCTGAGTCTGCACTTTAACAGGATCTTCAGGTGAGCTGTATGCATACTAAATGTTTCCCTGTTTTCCTTTAGTCTCAGGTGACTAGTCATATTGGTTGGTTGGTTTTTGTTTTGTTTTGTTTTTTGCTACTGTAACATATTACCACACATTTAATGACTTACAATAAAACAAATCTCAGGTTGTTCCAGAGGTGGCTTGGATGAGAACAAGTGGAAGCCATTGTTTGTTTATGAAATCCCGTAATCATGGAAAATGAAGATCATTTCCCCCTGAGCCCAAAGAAACAGAAATGTGGGTGCATGCACATCCTTTAACTTCCTATTCCTGTTTAGCATTCTTGTTATTGCCTCTGTTATTCAGCACTGTATCAGTTACTTTTCTCCTCATTGTGATCAAATACTTGGCAAGAAGCAACCGAAGGGAAGAAGGATTTGCTCTGGTTCATAATTTGTCAGGATACTGTCCATAATGGTGGCCAGCATCTTGGTGATGGCAGGAGCAAGAAGCAGCTTGCTTACATCTTGGTGGGCTAGAAAATTCACAGGCTGGGGATAGAAATGAGACTGAGCTATAACTCAAGGTCTATTCTCCAGTGACTCACTTCCACTACCGAGTACCACTTCCTAAAGGTGTCACAACTTCTCAAAATAGCACCATCTTCTGAGGACTAAGTTTTCAAACATATAAGCCTGTAGGGGAACCTTTTCTATCCAATCTGCAACAAACATGCTATTATTACCTTTCCTCTTTACTATTATAGCTTTCTCACCCTGTTGCCCCATGCCAACATCCACACACCAGCTAATTTAATGCGTGTATTCTCTGCACTAGTTACTCTACTATGTAAGAGCTTTTCATATATTCAGTCAATACATGTGAATGAGGGACAATTAGCATCCCTGCTAACCCATGAAGGAGGTGATGCTTGGAGGTGAAGGATCCTACTCAAGGTTACTCAGCTAGGAAGGAGTGGTAGATTTGGAATTAGAATGCAGTCCTCATTGCTTCTGGTTAAATGATCATGTTGCTTCTTTTTATTTTTATTAATTAAAAAAGTTTATGTGTATGGGTGTTTCGCCTGCATGTTTGTCTGTGCACCACTTGTGTGTCTGGTGCCCACAGAGGCCAGAAGATGGCATCACATTCCCTAGAACAGGAGTTACATATGGTTGTGAGCTACCATGTAAGTACTAGGAATCGAACCTGGGACCTCTGCAAGAACAACCAGTGCTGTTAACTTCTGAGCTATTTCTCCAGTCCCTCTTGTTGCTACTTCTTGTTGCTGAACCTTCCATGTGGCAGGCTGAATAAAGCCTCACCACACTGATGCCTACAGTCTTTTTATTATGTGTGTAGTGCCTAGAACCTAGTATAAGCTAGGCAAATGGATGACTGAACATCACCAGCCCTTGTTTTTTGAGACAGGGTCTCACTGTGTAACCCAGGCTGGCCTCAAATTCATGGTCTCTTGAGTCCTGGGATTAGAGGTTCATGTCACCATATCTGACTGATGTCCATGTTGTAATCCCTGTAATCTTTAAACATGCTACTTTACATGGAGACAGCTACTTTGCAGATATGAATAAGTTTTGGATCTTGAGATGTAGCTATTATTCTAGATTTTCCAGGTACACCCAAAAATATCATTACAAGTGTCCTTGTGATCTTTGAACACATGAATGACCAGCATGAACAATACTGGCAGTTTGACAAGAGAGTCAGAAGTTGGAGGGATGCAAGGGAGAGACTGTCAATCAAGAATTGCAGTCAAGTAACCCCTTTCAGAGCTTCCAGAAGGAACCAGGTCTGCCAACACTCTGATTGACATTAGCTCAGTGAAGTTCACTTTGGAATTCAGGCCTCAAGAACGGAAAGAAATGGTTTTAAAGAAATGGGTGGAGAGGGTAATAGAATACATGAACCATGAAAGTGGAAAGAAGACTACGGAGGGTAGAAGGGTACAAGAGAGTGAGGGAGGATCAGCCGAAAGAAAGTATACATAAGAATGCCACAATCAGTCTTGTTACTTGCGTGCTAATTAAAGAGAAACAGAGGCCAGGGAGATGACTCCATCAATGAAGGACTTGCTGTACAAGCTTGAAAACCTGAATTTGGATCTCTAGCACTCATGAATAAAAAGCCTGGCATAGCAGTTCATGCTTATAATCCCAGTACTGAGGAGGCAGAGGTAGAAGGGTCTCTGGGCTTTGCTGGTCAGCCAAATGAGCAAGCTCTGGGTTCAACGAGAGACCTTGTCTGAAAAACAGTTGATAGCAATACCCAATATAAACTTCTGGCCTCTGCACATGCATGCATTCATGCGTACGTGCACACACACATGCACACACATATGAACATGTATACACCATGTGTATGCAAAATAAATACACACCAATCAATCAATACCAAGACAAAAAACAACTGAAAGGAAACAGGTCCATTATTTCAAGTCTCTAAGTTTGTGGTAAGTTATTATAGCAACAGTAGGGAAACAAGGCATGAGGCTAAAGGTTAACATGAAGAGAAAATTTAAAAACTGGGCCCTGTTTATATTGCTTCTTGGTAGTGGCAACTACCTGTGAAGCCTTTGGCTGCCAAAATACAAAGATGTCTTCAAAAGCACGCAGGCAGAAGGCACCAAATTGTCAGAGGCCAGAACGTCCAGCAGAGGGCACTATGCATAGATAAAGCAATACAGGAAAGGTGTCTAAATGAAAAGATGCAGTTCAACCGTTCTGTGTTGGTCCAACTGTGTTGCATTTGCTTTCACGTGGGCCAATGGAGCTCTAGTCTGGTGAGTATACAGAATCTTTGACTCGATGTTTAGAACTTAGTATCTGTGTTTTGTGTGAGTACTCCCTTAACCCCTGTGTGTGTGGTGTGTATGTGTGCATGTGCGTGCGTGCGTGCGTGCGTGCGTGCGTGCGTGTGTGTGTGTGTGTGTGTGTGTGTGTGTGTGTATCCAGAAGACAACCTTGGTGTCATTCTCAGGATCACCCTCCACCTCCTTTGAGACAAAGTTTCTCATTGTTTTGAAGCTCACTAATTATGTTAGACTGGCTGGCCAGTGAATCCCAGGGACCCTCCTGTCGGTACCTTAGCTATACTAGGATTACAAACGCACACTACCATGCCCCAACATTTGTTTTTCGAGACAGGGTTTCTTTGTATAGCCTTGGCTGTCCTGGAACTCACCAGGCTGGCCCTGAACTCACAGAGATTCGCCTGTTTCTGTCTCCAGAGTGCTGGGATTAAAGACGTGTGCCCCCACCGTCCCGGCATCCCAACATTTTTGTGTAGCTTCTGGGGATTGAGCTCAGGTTCTCATGCTTGCAAAGCAAGCACATTCCCCATTGAGTTGTCTTCCTGGCCCTCCCTTTTTTCTTCTTTTAAACTTATCACTGGGGCTGAAGAAATGGCTCAGAGGTTAAGAGCACTTGTTGCTCTTGCAAAGGACCCAAGTTTGGTTCACAGCATCGAGGGCAGCTCCCAACCATTTGTGATCCCAACTTCAGGAGACCCAATGGCTTCCATGGGCTTCAGGCACATACACGGTGCACAGACATGCATGCAGACACCCATACACATAAAATAAAAATAGATTTAAAAAAGGCTTATTTCTATCACTGGACAAGTAGGTTGAAACCTTCCTTACCCTGCAGAGTATAGCTGGGCAATAAGGCACATACATTTTTAGCTAAAGGCTTGTGGGATGAGGTAGAGTCAGTGGAGAAGCTATATATTTAGCTAATCTTTCCTGTTTTCTTTTTCACTGAAGGAAAACTTTACTAAAGATGGCATTCTAGTCTGAAGTTTGTATAGCAGCTCTCTAACTCCAAGGTATCTACTCCCAAGTTTTACCTAAGGGAATAAGATTTTTGGGGCTGGTAGGGGATTGGCAAGTTTGAGGCCAGCCTGGGCTACATAGTTCCAGGCTAGTATAGGTAACAGCAAATCAATTTCTGAGAGAGAGAAGGGGGCAAGATCAGATCATCTAAGCATTCACAATCCTGAGGTGATAGTTTTACCATTTGGTAATTTTGGCATCCTAACACAAAGAAGAGAATTGGAGCTAAATTGTCCAAAGTCTCATAGCTAGCAAGTAATGAGGCGGAGACTTACTGCAAGTCTGCCAGACCTCAGATCCTATTTTTTTTTTTTTTTTTTGGGTTTTTCGAGACAGGGTTTCTCTGTGTAGCTTTGCGCCTTTCCTGGATCTCGCTCTGTAGACCAGGCTGGCCTCGAACTCACAGAGATCCACCTGGCTCTGCCTCCCGAGTGCTGGGATTAAAGGCGTGCGCCACCACCGCCCGGCTCAGATCCTATGTTTTAACTACTCGGTCTTTCCAGAATGGAAGATGCTGACCAGACACAGAATGAAAACTGTGTGGCATTATTCTATAGTTCTGGAAACCTGGTTCCAGCCCCCTCAAAGGATTCTAATCTTTAAAAAAAGGCTATCAGCTTTCATGTATACGTATTGCAATTTGAGCCACGACAGGCTTCATTAGTCACCTTTCTCTTTTCTGTGGTAAAATGTTCTCACAAAAAATCAACTTAAAGTGAAGCACTGGCAGGCTGCTCTGTCTGAGTTTGAGGCCAGCCTGCTCTATACAGTGAGTTCTGGGCCAATTTGGACCATATAGTTGAGACCCTCTCTCAAAAAGAAAACAAAAAAGCAACTTCATGAAGGATGTTTTATTTTGACTCAAGGTTCTGGGGCACACAGTCCATCATGATGGGAAAGTCATGAGGCATGGCAGGAGCATAAGGCAGCTGGCCACATGGCACCCCAAGTCAGAAGGCAGAGAGTGATGACTGCTGGTGTTCTCCTTTCTCTTCAGTTCAGAACTCCGGCCCATGGGATGGTGCCACCCACAGGTAAGGTGCTTCTTGTCACCTCAACCAACCTCATCTTGATAATCCCTCCTAGGCATACCCAGAAGCTAAATGCTATCTTAGAGGTGTGCCTGGAGGCTTCTTTCCTAGGTGATTCTAGAACATATCACATAGACAATATTAACCATCAAACAGGCCAATGCCATGCTTTGTCTCTGAGATTTCAGTATCAACCTATGGCTTTTTTTTTTTCACTTATCGGTTTCAGTGCCATGTCTTGTTTGGCATTCCTGATCCTTGGCCTACCCTCTTCTTCTCCTAGTCCACAGACTGTCTCCTGCTGGACCAGTTTCACCAGGTATTTCTGCTAAGTGACTTCTTCACCTTGGGCATGATTTGCTACCATGTGATTTGTCTCAGCAATAGAACACTCCTGGAAAAATCTGGGCTGAGAACAATGAAAGTGACCAAGAAAGGGATAAAAACTACCCTTGCAGACAATCTTTTGTAGAACAGAAAGTGGCCAGTAGTCAGTGGGTTGAAACCTAACCTGTTTCACTGTAGTTGTGGTAGCCATTTGGGATCTCTTGCCTTGGGCAGCCTCCTGCTATCCCTTAAAATTCCTTTTCCACTGAGCTCTAGTTTAGATTGACCCAGTAACATGTTATCATACCTGGTCTGGTTATCCCTTTTTGTTGAATCTGGCCTCCATGCCTTTTAGGCTTGCATGCCAGTGTGGACTTCACTTTATGAATGTGGAGTAAATGTGATTTGGGACCAGTGGTGCCCTCTGAAGCACCTTTGCTTCCTCCCTTTCTCCCTGGAACTGAATTCTGCTTTTCAATCAACTTTGCCAGTTGCGGCGTTGAAATTTGTGCTGATTTAGGTATGGAAAATTACTGCTTTGACCTGGGAAGTGGCAGAAAAGTAAATGCAAACAATGGCAGTCAGGTGGAACTAAAACAAAATACATATCATCTGTATATGTTTTGGAAGGCGTATTCACCCCTGGAAATAACTTGGCCTCTTTTAAAGGACTTAGGTTTCTCTATTCAGCCTCTCGATGTTATACTTAACCATCAGTTTGCTAACTCTCATAACTCATGCTAATTCTCTTGCAACAACTTCTTGAGAGCTTAGCAATTGGGTTTGGTTGTCTTTGGGTGACAGTATTCACAGGTAATTCTAAATACTCTAAAGCTGTGGTCATTAGGTGTTGTTTTTGAGCCACGAAACTCTTTTAGAATCTAAGGGGCACCCTAAACCTTTTCATAATGTACTTGCTCATATACATACACATATACAAAATCAATATCACCATAGACTCCCTGGATCCCATGAATGGATTCCAATGTAATATACCTGGAGGAAGTCATAAGATCTTCTATTGATGTAGCACATATTTATTGTTCTCTTTATTTTTCTACTCAATCCACCATTAAACCAATATGTGTAATCAACCTTTTCAACTCTGGAATGAAAAGCCCACATTCACTCTTTTAGATTTATCTTTTGCTTCATTAAACAGCATTATCCCTAAAATACCTAGTGCAAAATTAGATAAAATATAGGATGGCAGGATAGTGAGATTGATGGGAACTTTGAGTCAACTTTTTTGATAGTAACTCTGTTTTGTATCAATTGAAGTAAGTGGGTGAAAACAAGTACCCAACAAATGTGATTGGGTGGCTGAATGAATGAATGAATATTGTCCTAGTTCATGATAAACAGCATGACCCAAAGCCACTAGAGAGTAAAGAGTTTTTTTGGTTTTCACATCTAATCACAGTCTACCATTGAGGGAAGTCACGACAGGAACTCAAGCAAGAACAGAGGCATGAACTGTGGAGGAAATCTGCTTGATTCCCATGACTTGTTCAGCTTGCTTTTGTCTTTAATTAAAAAAAATTAGTTAAAATATAAATACAGCATTTCCTCTTCTCTTTTGACTGTCCAATACAACCTATATCCTCCTTGTCCAGCCCCTCCCATAATCTCTATACAATTTATAATCTCTTTTTTTCTGTGACCTGATGAGTCGATTTTGTGTTGCTTGTATGTATACAATTTCAGGGCTGACTTCTTGGCATTGTATAACTCATTAGGGGGCTCATCCTTGGGAGAGACCAGTTCTCTCTCTCTCCAGTCATTAGTTGGCTGTAGTTCTTAGTCTAGGCACTGGCCACTGTTAGCTATTCTCCTTTTGTGTTAGCATGTCTCTTGGTGTGGTCTTTGTTTGGGTATTGATTAGGCAGTCATATTGTTGTGGTATCAGGGGTATCATCCCTGTCATTTCTCAGAGACACAACCTCATAGTAGACTTCCCCTGGCTTTTACAATCTTTGTTTCTTCTCTTCTGTAATGTCCCTTTAGCATTAGGTACAAGAGTTGTGTTGTAGATGTATCTATTGGGGATGGTCTCCCTACGATCAGATCTTCTCTGTATTTTGACCAGTTGTGGTTTTCTGTGATGGTCTCCATCACAGCTACAATTATTTGACAAAGATGGCTCACAAATAAATCCGGCTCATTGAGCTGTTGGTCTGTGGTGTGCAGATGGTAGCAGGAGCAGATGAGAAAGCTCAACTTGTCTTCTTATACAACCCAGGACCAAGCTTCCTAAGGATGGAACCACCCACAGTGGGCTGGGTCCTTCTACATCCACCATTATTCAAGAAAATGCCCCACAGACATGTTCACAGGACAATCTGATGGAGTCAATTCTTCAGTTGAGATTCTCTCTTCCCAGATTATATATATATATAAAAAAATATATATATATATATGTGTGTGTGTGTGTGTGTGTGTGTGTGTGTGTGTGTGTGTGTGTGTGTGTCAAGTTGACAAAAAGGTTTAGAGAACATGTCACAAGAGCAGATGAAAAGACTGTAAGAACCAGAGGACCAGCCAGATTGCTACAAAATAGTGTTTTCTGGACTTGACAGGGATGTTGTTCAATAGCTATAGTTGCCTTCCTAAGACCTGTTCAATACACATCGGTCAACATTCCAATATTGAAGGGGATGGGCTCACAAGTCTCCTCAAATAGGGGTGAGATGGTCCCTAAGCCTTCGGTGTAGGGGGTGTGTTTGAGGATGGGCACTTGACAGTCCCTTAATTATCTGCACTTCGACCAGTTACGGATCTCTACAATAACCTCCATCTTCTGGGGGAAAAAGCTTCTTTGATGAGGCATGAAAGGTGTACTAACCTTTGGGTATGAGGATAAAGAAAGCAGTTATTAATTTAGCAAAATGGTAGTAGTAAGTTCTTCTCTAGAGTCTATGGCCTCCAGTCATGGTTTCTTGGGTAGGTTTTCATTGCCGAGCATAAGTTCTCTCCTACTGAGCAGGGCTTCAGTCCAATCAGACAGCTGTTTGTTTCTCTCAAGATATTAGTGCCAATGTTGCACCATTGAGCATATCTTTCCAAGTCAATCATCATAGTTTGCAGGATTTATAGCTGGATAGGACTGTTGACAACTCTTCTCCCCTGGCAGCTTGCACAGCACCTTCCAACACTATGAGAGCTAGCCACCCAGAAGAGACTTTCAGGTCAGCATCAGTTTGAGTTCTCTGAGACCTGTGACCAGAAAAAAAAAACTTTATTATTTAAAACAGTTATAAGTTGAATAAGCATAATACAAAGTGGTTAACATCATAAAGAAGGTGAGAGTGATTGACATCAGGATCAGATGAGGAAGAATTAATTCTGATAACTATAAGACCTGGTGGTGGAAAACAGATTGTCAGAGGAAGAACATACAGATAAGTGATTGACAGTTGAGACAGGCCTTGAAGACAGTCACTACAGTAGATGGATTCCATACAAAGAATATTTCCAGTAGATGCACAATCAGAGGCAAAAGTGTCTGCATGCATGCATGCATGCGTGTGTGCATGTGTGTGTGTGTGTGTGTGTGTGTGTGTGTGTGTGTGTTTTATGTGTGTGTGGCATAAGTATGTAATAGAAGAAGACAGAAATTTGAGAGGGGGATATTAAGATGGAAGTGGGAGGAGTTGAGGGGAGGAAGGAAAAGTAGATATGATCAAAATGCACTGTACTGTATGTGAAATTCTCAAACAATATTTTTAACTGAAACAGAGGGAAAGACCTGTAAGAAAATAAAGAGCAACCCATACTTTGATGGCTCTAGGATCAGAGTGTTCCAGGAAGTGGGAATGTCCCTTACAGATGTCCTGAGCCAGGTCTCTGTTTAAGAAACATCAAGGAGCCAGGGGTGGTGGTACACACCTTTAATCCCAGCACTCGGGAGGCAGAGCCAGGCGGATCTCTGTGAGTTCGAGGCCAGCCTGGTCTACAGAGTGAGATCCAGGACAGGCACCAAAGCTACACAGAGAAACCCTGTCTTGAAAAACCAACCAAACAAAAACAAACAAACAAACAAACCCAGCAAGGAGTGGCTGGGGAGATAGCTCAGTGGGCAAAGCACTTGCAGTATATCCCCAGCACCCACATAAATACCAGCCTGTCTGTAATCTCAGTCCTCAGGAGGCAGAGACAGGGAATCCCTTGGGCAAGCTGGCAAGCTAGAATAGCTAAATCCGTGAGCTCTGTATTCAAGGGAGACAGAGAGACCCTACCTTAGTTTACAAGCTGGAGAATGATCAAGGAAGATGCCTGCTGTCAAACTCTGATAGCCACACACTAGTACGCTCCCCCCACATGTGACTGAGAATAAACAGACACACACAGCACACACGTGCTCATGTGCATGTACTCATGCCTATGCTCTTGGTTGCCTGCAAGAATCTGAGGGTAAGATCCTATTGCTGAAGATGTTATAGTTTTTCATTTTGATCAACCACCTTCCCTTTATCCAATTGCGAAACCACACACACTTTGTCCCCTTATCCTGCTTCACTCTTCTTTATAGAATTTACTGACACTGGATGTATATTTACACATTTATTTTCCATCTTCTCCAATAAGAATACAAACTCCATGGAGACAGGAACTTTGCTTGATTTGTTCATTGTTAAATCTCCAGCATCTGCCGGGTGGTGGTGGCACATGCCTTTAATCCCAGCACTTGGGAGGCAGAGCCAGGTGGATCTCTGTGAGTTCGAGGCCAGCCTGGTCTACAAAGTGAGTTCCAGGAAAGGCGCAAAGCTACACAGAGAAACCCTGTCTCGAAAAACAAAAAACAAAAAACAACAACAAAAAAAAAATCTCCAGCATCTAGGATAGCATTTGACATTTAATAGATGCTTGTTAAATATTTCTGAGTGAATGAATAAGTGGCAAAAAATTGCCAGGAATGCTCTTCCAAGATAACTTAGCAATAAAAATAGAAGTATCTGGATAAAGATAAGACTATTGTAATTGTATAGCTAGGGACCAAGAAGAAAGAAAGGCATCTTCTACCTTCTACAACTTTAGGATGTACAAGGGCAGAACCTTCCCTCTCAGGATCTCATACTCTTCTTGGGGAGAGTGTAAAGGATTTCTGAAGTACTACAGAGTTCAGAAGTAGGAGCTATCACAGGGAACTAGCAGGATGGAGGGACTTTTTTTTTGTAGGAGAGAAGGCTGGATTGGGGATTTGGAGTTTGAGCAGGTTTCAGAGAGAGGTTGGTGGCCCAGGGCATGTGACTTTCTTGGCAGAAGTGTGTAGTTTGCATAATGATTTGGGACTCAGGGGAATGTTGGCAAGTGGAGGCTAGATGAAGTTAAGGCTTTATACTGAGGGATCAGGGAGACGACAGGGGTCAGGACAGTTATGATGAGTTCTGAAAGAGCTAGGGGTGATAAAAGCTTGTAGTCAAATTGTGATTTGAAGAGATGTGTCTCACAGGCACTGCAGTAGATCTTGATGATTCGATGAGGATCCTGAGGGGAGAAATAAGAAGAATGGGCCTAGGAAATCTGGAAAACTGTTTTCACTGCTCTAAATAGGGAAACGAGGAAAGGCAACTGTTTTGGGGTATAGTGTGGTAATAAGAAGGGGACATTGATTAAACAAAATTTCCAGCCTTTCCTTTAATATGGGGTCTCCCGTTGACTTCCTTAGCTAGTACTACATGTTACATACAGCAACTACTAAATGAGTGTTATTGATGGATGTCACAAATAGCTATCTATCATGAATGGCAAATCCATTTCCTCTTCTCCAGTGTTAAGTTTAGAGGACACTTTGGACCTTTATCCCTTTCAACTCAGATTTAATTATATTTTCTAGGCATCATTACATATCAATTCCCAACTAACTATAAACACAACCATGAAAAATATGGCTTCTTGCTTCTTTTCTTCTGGCTCTTCTGGGGTGATCAAATTTCCAAGTTTATGTCTGGCTTGCCATTGAGAGCACTGAAATTGAAGACCTCAGGAAGTCCTTAGTACTTGCACATTGGGATGCACTCAGCCCCTTCAGTTTCAGAGCTCCTCTGCTGATCAGGTATGGTAGCAGGGAGAGGCAGAAGGATTGAGAGTTCAAGGCCAAACTGTGTGCTATATGTGACTCTGTCTCAGACAACAACAAAAAAGGAAAGAAAAGAAAACCAGACCAAATCAAACCAGTGAGCACTTCTGCTGAACCCAAAAGTTGGATAGGAATACTCCTCATATTCTCAACGGAAATTATCCTTCCATTTGGTTGGCCCCACTTTCTCTTATGCTCCAGCTTCCTCCTGAATGCAGATAACTGAGCTCCAGGTGTAGCCTCAACTCTCTTATTTCACAGTTACCAGAAGACACCGGCAAGATAATACTGCCTGAAAGCTTATCACTTTGCAAGTGGCTACTTTAGCCCTACCAACAAAACAAATGGAGATTTCTAGGAACAGATAAAAACCCATATGCAATCTGTCACTGTTTAGTTTTCACTGGCAAGATTATTCAACAAAGTTAATGAATAGCAGGGTAGGAAGGGAGGAGAGGGTGTAGCTGCATTGGAGTGAGGAAGTCAAAGGCAGTCCCTAATTTATAGACAGAATATGGGAGGAGAAACTGTCCTTGGTGGGCAGTCTTTTCTTCTTGCAGGAACCTGGTTGTAGGTTGAGCCACTTGATGGTACAATTGTCATCAAATACTTCTGTGAATGGCCTTCTATCTGGTGCTCTGAATAAGGCCACTCAGACTACTAACTATCCATCTCTGGACTTTCACTTTTAAAATATTATGGTTCATGACCAGATATTGATGTAGACATATAAAGGATGGATTATATCTTCTATATGGCTTGTGTCACACATTACATGTTATCATTTCTTCTATTTGTTAGATACCTAGACAGACACTAGTAAGCTTGGAGGCCATTGAAGATGGGCCCTCTTCATCATAATCAACTGTGTCTTTCTTTAAGGTTTAAAATACCATATGTAAAGGTAGAGGGATCAGAGCTTTGTTAAGGTCCATTAAGGGAAAGATACTTCCTCTTGTTAAGGGAGTGGATTCTGAGTTTTACCTCTGGCCTTAAATGGAGACATGACATTTTGATATTCCTCAAATGAGAATATTGAATATTGGCCGGGCGGTGGTGGCGCACGCCTTTAATCCCAGCACTCGGGAGGCAGAGCCAGGCGGATCTCTGTGAGATCGAGGCCAGCCTGGTCTACAGATCAAGAGCCAGGACAGGCACCAAAAATACACAGAGAAACCCTCTCTCGAAAAATAAAAAAAAAAAAGAAAAAGAAAAAAAAGAAAGAGAATATTGAATATTGTCCCTTACCTTAAAAGTTCTATGCTGCCTTTAATCACAGCACTTGGGAGACAGAGGCAGGCAGATCTCTGTGGATTTGAGGCAAGCCTGGCCTACTTAGTGAATTCTAGGAGAGCCAGGGCTATATAGTGAGACTCTGTCTTGAAAAAGAAGAGTTCTATGCTTCTGGATTGGTAGAATAAATATTGTGAAAATGGCTACACTACCAAAATTAATTTGTAGATTTAATGCAATGCATTTCAAAATTCAGATATATTTAACAGGTTTAGAAAAAAAACTATACAAGAATTCATATGGAACCACAAAAGACCACGGAAAACCAAAGAGATTAAGGAGTAAGAACAATGTGGGAGGTATTACAATACCTGACTTCAAAGTTTCCTATAGAGCTATAGTCATAAAGACAGCGTGGTACTGGCACAAAAAATAGACATTAATACCAATGGAATAGAATAAGAGAATCCAGAAATAAAATGACAAAGCTATAGCCACTTAATTTTTGATAAAGGAAGCAGAAACATACATTGGGGAAAAGATACCCTATTCAACAATGTGCTGGCAAAGCTGGATTTCTACCTGTAGAAGACAGAAATTAGATTCTTATATTTCACCGTGTACAAA
Organism: Peromyscus leucopus; assembly: GCF_004664715.2. NCBI lineage: Eukaryota > Metazoa > Chordata > Mammalia > Rodentia > Cricetidae > Peromyscus > Peromyscus leucopus. The sequence goes on from NC_051083.1 coordinate 114,019,286, forward strand.
AATCAATTAAAAATGGATCAAGAACTTTAATAAAAAACCTGAAATACTGACGCTTCTAGAAGAAAACATGGGGGTACTCTTCAAGATATTGGGATAGGCAAGAACTTTTTGAGTAGAACACCAATAGCACTGGAACTAACCCTGTGTTTCAACAGCTGGGACTACATACAAATTAAAAGTTTTTTTTTATGCCTAAGGAAATGATCAGCAGAGTTAACAGATAGCCCATAGGATGGGAGACAATCTTTACTAGGTATACTTCAAAGGCCTACTTTTCAGAATTTGCAAAAAAAAAATTGAAATTAAACACCATGGAAAAATAAATTTTTCAGTCAACAAATAGGTTCACTATCCATATACATCAGGAAAATAAAATTACAAATAATAAAATAAAAATTAAATAAAAAATAAAAATTACTACATTGAGATACCACCATGAGATGCCACCAGTCAGAGTGGCTATAATCAATGAATCTGACAACAACTGTTGGAGAGGATGTGGAGAGAAAAAAACCTCATCCATTGGTGGTGGTGGATGTAAATTAATATAGCCATTGTGGAAATCAATTTGGAGAGTTTTTAAAAATTAAAACTATAACTACCATATGACCCTGATATTTCACTCCTAGGCATTTACCCAGAGAACTCCATACCCTATCACAGAGATATTTGCATCCCTATGTTGATTACTTCTTTATTTACTATAGCAAATAATTAGAATCAGTCTAGCTGCCCATCAACAGAAGAACAGAAGAATAATGAAAATTTGGCATGTATAAAAGGTGGAATACTGTTCAACTATAAAGAAAAATGAAATCACAAAATTTATAGAAAAATGGATGGGATTGGGATGTATAATATTAAGTGAGCTCACACAATCTCAGAAAAAGTCTCTGCATGTTTTCCCCTCATATGCAGATTCTAGCTAGCAACATATATATATATATATATATATATATATATATATATATATATATGAACAAATGTACAGGTGAGTGTAGTAGATCATGTAGAAAAGAGAACAGAAAGGCTCAATATTAGTTGATGAGGATGGACTGAATGCAAGTAATGGACATGAGTGAAAGAGGATATAAATCAAATTCTTCTTCTCGTTCTAATGATATCATGGTTTTCTTGGTTTTGTTATTGGACAAGTGAATAAAAATATATTTGATAATGAAAGCATAAAATCCAATGTGAAGTTCCACAGCTTCTGTTCTGAATGCTAGTCTAACTGTATAGAAGTTCATTGAGTTGTATAGTCTTTGGGTCTGATTAATTTCAGTGTTTAACTTGCAATCTGTTTTTGAAATAATAAAATTTAAAATAAAAAAAATAAAATGAGTAATCCAATAGGGCCTGTTGATCACCTACTCATGAGAGTATCCCTTGGGAAAGCTGATTTACTTGTAGAGTCTAAATCAAAAGGCATGGCTTTCTTGTTTCCTTTTATCCACCCCCTTCCTTCCACCAGCTGCCAAGACTTGTAGCTAGCTTCCTTGCACTGCTGTCATCCAAACTTTAATAAAATGGCCTTTAAGTTTCCTTCTGAGTCCATTAAAAAATTCTATTGTTAAAGAGACTAAGAATCCACAAAATGGAACCCCTATTCTCTGCTGACATACTGACTTCTGACTATTTAGGACATGAACTATTCAAGTAAACATATATTGCCCCTTATACCATTAGCTCTTTGAGTGCAGAAGACCCATCCTTCAGATTCCTCTCTATAGAGCAACTGTACAGGACAAACCTAGATATTCAATAAGGGCTTAATAAATTAGCCTGACCTGATTGGTACAAGCAGAACACTTCAAAATAACCAAAATTTAAAAGATTTAATAGTTTTATTTATGTGTATGTATGTCTGTGTATGCCATGTGAGTGCAGGTGCCCACTTAGGCTAGAGGAGGAGGATGGGTCTTTTGTAGATGGAGTTGTGAGCCACCTGCTGTGGGTGCTGGGATCTCAATACAGGTCCTCTAGAAGATCAGCAAATGGTTTTTAACCACTAAGCAATATCTCCAGACCTTCAAAACTGAGTTTTGAAGTTCAGTTTCTTCCTCTGTAAAATGGGGATGGTAACTGTTGTGAGTTTGAGTTCTTGGGGTTGTTGGGAGGGTAGAGATTGAATGAAAAAAATTAAAGTGGTTCAGTTATATAGGGATCAGGCTGGGGGAAGGGAAGCAGAAGGCAGGGAGATGTTTAAGGGGCGAGGTGAGGAGTGCTGGGAGGAGTCACAGGAACTGAGTGAGACTTGTCCCGGGTTTGAGACTAACAAAGATAGCATGCATAAATTGTCTACCTCATCCATTCAGCACTTGTACACTATCTAGATACTAATTTGACTATTAATTTCTGCCCGCTGCTGGAAAAAGGCCACATTTCTTACATAAATCTGTGGGTATTTAATTCAGTCTGTAGAGGTACACTGGCCCATCGTTAATATTGGAGCAGGAAACAATATTTAGCAACTCATAGCTATCTTTAGTTTTCTACTGTTTCGTCCTGAACAGGGAAGTTTTGCGGGACTGTTTTTGAGCAGGTGTCCCGAGAGTGATAGAACTGGGACTTTTAAGTCAGTCGATCAGAACGTTTTCATTCAGAAAACTTTTAAAGCTAAATCAAACAAAGCAGGGCTTTGTTCAGGAGCCCAAGGTCTGGTAAGGCCCACGATCCCACCCCCTCTCTGCATCACAAAGGGAAGCAATGAATAACTAGAGAACTATTTCTCTACGGGAGCAAAAGGTCCGTGAGAAAGCGCTTCTGCGCAACGGCGCTACTGCGCTACTGCGCAGGTGCCAAGTCTTAGAGTGCCGGAACTTCCTGTGGAAGTTCCACCTCGAGTGCCGCTAGCTCCAATCGGAGCTGTGTGATCGGGTTGTGTACGCCCTTCGTAGCCTTACCCGGAAGCTGATGTCTTGAGGGAGAAGGCGCGAATATGAAGTAAGGGTTTAGTTTCTCTGTGGAAGGGGGAGTGGGTAGCGGGTGGCTGCCCACAGATGGTGTTCGGCCCTCGCGGGGTGGTAGGGCCTTCAGGGAGAAGGTCGCTAGGGGCGGGAGAAGATCGGTATCTAGAACGCAGGCCGTGAGGAAACTTACTTAACGTCTTCCACTCCTTCCGCGCAGCCCTTTAACTAAAGTGAAGCTGATCAACGAACTGAATGAGCGAGAGGTTCAGCTTGGGGTGGCAGAAAAGGTGTCTTGGCACTCGGAATACAAGGACAGCGCCTGGATCTTTCTTGGTGAGGTCCACAGTTTTCTCTAGCAGTGCCTTTCAGAGTCGCTGCGTCCCCTCGCCGGTTATTTAACGCCCCTGCTCATCGCTTCTGAGCACGCTGGTCCCCCACACTCTTGTAGCCTGTCTGCCTGCAGGTCCGTTTTTGATTTTTCTTTTTTACTCGTCCATTTTCAGTTGTCTTCTCTGATAGCCAGTGGTTCTTAGAATTGGTATTTACCATTCATTGTACTTAAAATCTTGCCACTTGGCTGCCCAGAGACAGTTGTTAACTCCACAGTCAACCCATTATGACTCCAAAGAAACTGAGGTGCAGACAGGTTAATAGACTTCTTTAAGGTCACATACTGCAGCACTCAAAACTGAGATTAGTGGTCATTATTTCATTTTTACTATATGCCCTTCCTCAAAATTATTTTCTCCTGCGATTGACTTTTGCTTCTAGTACTTTGCTGTATTGTTAGGTACCTGGACAAACATTAGGCAGCTTGGAAGACATTGAGGGTGGGCTCCACTCAGAATCAGCTTTACTCCTGCTTAAAATTTAAAATGCCACCTGAAAAGGTGGAGGTATCTGGGCTTGTTCGCTAAGGCAGAGCTACTTCTCTTGGTGAAAAGAATACAGTCTGTATGACATCCTTGGCCCTGGGTGGATGTGGGACAATTTAAGCAAACCTAAGTACTACTTACTAGTGTGTCCCTTCCTTTTTTTTTTTTTTTTTTTTTTTTTTCGAGACAGGGTTTCTCTGTGTAGCTTTGCGCCTTTTCCTGGAACTCACTTGGTAGCCCAGGTTGGCCTCGAACTCACAGAGATCCTCCTGCCTCTGCCTCCCGAGTGCTGGGATTAAAGGCGTGCGCCACCACCGCCCGGCGTGTGTCCTTCCTTAAGACTTAATCCAGCTGGGCTTAAGATCATCTGGCCAGGAGTCACCTGCCAGAAAAGTTCATTCACCTGAAGACATGTTGAGAACATGGGAGGAAAATGATCCCCTTAGTGAAACAATGTCCTTAACACCCCAAGAGTTCCTCAGTGCACTTGTTAACCTATTGCTGCTAAGTCTGCCTGCTCTTCTGACTTTCGACTTCTCCACCCCCTCCATTTCTATCCCTTTGATACTGGCTGAAATCCTGAGCATGCTTGCCCTAACACTCTGGACTTTCTTATTTCAAATATAAAGGCTCTCCTGTTCCCTTGCAGCTGTTTCTCAGCCTCCATTTCTGAGCATGCTTTACCCTCTAATTCACCAGGTGTGGCTACATATTTCTTACCCACCTCCCTCCTCCAAGTAGCTGGTACAATTTGCAACTTGCCTCCCCATCAGCTCTTTCTCAAATGCTAGTAAAACGGACCTCAAGCTTCCTCAGTCTGTTTTAAAATTACTAAGGAGACTAAGAACCTGCAAAGGGGGAGCTCTTAAGTCTCTGGTAACAATATTACTATCCTGTGTTCACTTTATGTCCCAACCAATTATTCTGCAGTTTACCTTTTGAAGGAGACCATTCCAGTAGCTATTGTGTTAAGCACTTTATATGCACAGTTTTGTTTATGTCTATAACATGCTTGTGAGGCATATATACTGATATCCCCTTTTTACACACAAGAGAAAAACATGGAGGGGAAAATTTCTCCTGTGAAATGCTTAACAGTTTTCTTTATAATTCTTATTTACATGTAGGTGAGCATAGCAATAGCATATTTGAACTAAATGTTTGTGAAATCTGAGTCTTGTGCAGGAAATTATCTGCTTTATAGGATTTTTGGATGTGAGGACTGAATGATAAGATTAATTTGGTAAGTGATGATGCCTTTCAACTCAGAATTAATCACTTTTATAACTTTTTTTTGAGACAGTTTCATTATGTAGCTCTGGCAGTCCTGGAACACACTTTGTAGACCAGGCTGGCCTCAAACTCACAGATCTGAGAGTTAGTTACTTTTCTTCTGGAATAGTGTCACCTTACCCACTCTGTCACTGTAGTAGACTGATTTTTGGGAGCTCAAGGCTCACCGACTGTACCTCCAGTGTCGGATCTAGTGCACAGTATGCAGTAAGCACTTGATTAATGTTTGCTGACCTGGAGTCTGCCGTGTTTCTTCTAGGAGGGCTTCCTTACGAGCTGACAGAAGGAGACATCATCTGTGTGTTCTCACAGTAAGTCCTCTTTCATTTCCTACCATTGTCTGGGTGCCTAGAGCACTTTGCTTCCTTTGTTCATTTTTGTAATGCCAAAATGGCATTTTAAGCTGCGTGTGGGATTGTAGAGCTCTAATGCCAGGAGAAGAGGCTGAGGTAGGACGATCACCATGAATTTGAGGCCAGCCCAGGCTATATAATACATTCCAAGTCAGCCTGCACTACATAGTGAGACCCTGTCTCAAAAAGCCACCAAAGCCATTTATATTCTAGGCTGAATGACTTCTCTGGGGGAACACTAGAGCCTTGATCAGTCCCAGGATAGATAAGGTTCCAGAGAATTAGCACATGGGAGAACCCAGAGCTTGGATCATTTGAGAAGGGGTCTGAGGGATTCTAGTCCATTTCTGTCAAGTTTTTAACTGAACCATGTTCAACATGGGCTTGCAGTGGAACAAACTGGAAATCCCAGGAAGATGCAGTGTTGGCCTCTCTAGTTGGGTTCCTATAAACTAGGGGTCATCCATGATCACAGGGCCCTCTGGGCCTTATCTGTGTGGCATTGTAGGATTTGGGCAAAGCTTAAAAAATTGGGCCAAACAGATGCAGATTTAGCCTGGTATGTTTTATCAGCATTGCTGAATTGCTCTCTGAAATGATTTTACTAATTTCCACTCTCACTGAAATGCCTATTTGTCCAAATCCTTTTTTGATACATGGTTTCTCTGTGTAGCCCTGGCTGTCCTGGAATTCTCTATTCTGTTACCTTACTGAATCGTTATACTGTTTATTTTTGTCATTGTTTATCATCGATGCTGTTTAAATTTTTATATACACTATTGTATATATTCTGCAAACAGATGGTTTTACTTCTCCATTTTTGTATCTGTTTTATCTAATTGTATTGGCTGTACCTTCATTATATTGTCAAATAGTTCTCAACCTTAATTGAATCACATTCACTATTTTGCACTAAGATACTAGATTTTGGATTGGTGTGTATATATGTAATCATATAACTTATATATCAATTTCCATTTTATTTTCTGACTCTCTTAACTTATAAAGCTTCATTTGGAATTGCTTTTATAAGAAGTAAGGTAGACCCTTTCTATTTTTATATTCAATTAATTTTTGCTTTGATATTTATTAAAGCCTGTCTTTAGTAGGTTTGTTTTATTTTATATTCATTCTTTTTAAAGAATCAAATTCTTCAAGGTTACAAATTTTCTTGAGTGTAGCTGGCTTAGCTACATCCTGCAAATTTTCATGTATTTTAATTTTTTTTGTTAGTTTCTAAGTGATATACTCTTGGCATTTTAAATTTTGTTTCATTTTTTTTCAATCCAGCTATTAGCTAAGAGAATGAGTTTCAAGTTCTGGTTAATAGGAGGTTTTCTTTTTAATTATTGTTTTTAAAATTTGGTGTTTATGGGTATTTCGCTTGCATGTATGTCTGTACCATGTGAGTGCCCAGGCACAGAAGAGGACACCAGATTCTTTAGAACTGGAGTTACTAATGGTTGTGAGCCTCCAAAGTGGGTGTTAGGAAGCGAACCTGGGTCCTGCAGAAGAGCAACCAATGTTCTTAACCATTGAGCCATCTCTAGCTCCAGTAGCAGGTTCTTGTTTAAAATATGATTTCTAATTATATCACACTGATTGATGAGTATGTACTGTAGATATTTAGAGTTTAACTAATTTTTTAAAAGATGTTTTTTTAGTTAGGTGCATGTGTGCGTGCGTGCGTGCGTGCGTGCGTCTGTGCGTCTGTGCGTCTGTGCATCTGTGTGTCTGTGTGTGTTTGTGTACTCGTGCTTGTAGAATCAACCCAGAAGCATCAGATTTCCCTGGAAATACAGAGGTTATAAGACACCTGGCTTGGATGCTGGGAACTAAATTTAGGTTTTCTGCAAGAGCAGTAGGTGCTCTTACCTGCTGAGCTGTCTTTTTTTCAGAAGCTTTAGTGCTTATTGATATTTATTTTGAGACCTTACCAATAGTTAATTTAATTTGTTTCATGAATTTTTGAAAACAATTTATCTCATTATATACTTCAAAAATATCTATATGTCTACTAGTCTGACTGAATTATTGGCAATTATTTTTATTTGTTTATTTTATGTTATTTGATATTAATTCATCTAGTCTTATCTTTTTCAACTTTGTTTTAAACTTAAAAAATCAGCAACAAGTTTCTGTTTCTTTTGTGTAGACCTAGCTGACCTGAAAATTGAAATACAAATTAGGCTGGCCTCAAACTCATGGAGATCTGCCTACCTCTGCCTCTACCCACACCTGCCCAAAAGTTCTGATTCATGAGTTCTGCTTCTTTTCAGTGCAAAATAACTTTGTCAATCTCATTTAATGCATTTATTTTGGCCTTGTTATATTCTTACTTATTTTCAACCTCCTGTGTCATCTTGTTGGATTTTTCCTGTACTAGTTGAATTTTGTTTGGTCATTCAGTATGAAAGCTTTTACATTTTAAATGAATAATACATTTTATCAACAGATATGGGGAGATTGTCAACATTAATCTTGTGAGAGACAAGAAGACTGGGAAATCCAAAGGGTTCTGTTTCCTGTGCTATGAAGATCAGCGGAGCACGGTTCTGGCTGTTGACAATTTCAACGGAATTAAGGTAAATGTGCTTACAGTGCAGGATTTGCCTGGACTTTTCCTGTGTATGAGGTAGGCTTCAGGTTTTTTTTGCCTGCTGTTTACAGGTGCAGGAATTGTACTGGTCAGCTGGATGTATTGTGGGGGTTATAGAAGTGCTAAGAGACACTGGATAGGGAATGATTCCAGGAAACCATTTTCTGGCTCATGCATTTGCCAGGCATTCCTTTCCCCTATGTGTTAGCGAACTGTTGTTCCAGAAACATGGGTACTGTGCCCCCTTATCTGGGGGATGTTTTTCTTACACACATTTTCCATCTGTTCTAGTGCATTAGAGACCAGAAACACTGCTCTTGGATATTATGCTGTGCTAGGGAACCAGGGGCTTCATCATGGTTTTATGAGCTAAGACAGACATGTATATCTAGTATATGATTCCAGTGACTTAACATATTGGCTCTTGGAAATTCTTTACTTAAAATCTGGTGACCAATTCTATAAAAATAATTCTGAAATTTTAAGGGAGTGGCCTTCAGAAAAAGTCACCATCAAAGGAAAATTGCATTTAAAAAAAGTATGAAAATAAGAAATAGATTGGATGACAGGAGCTTCTCAGGCTTAAAGGTACATATAACTATGTACTCTTGGAATGGAACAGTAAAACTGAAATTTAGGGTTCAGATGCTATTACCTGTGTAGAAGTATATCTGCTTCAAAGCAGACTGTTTATAAAGCAAAGGGTTCATCTTATTGCTGTTGACCTGTACAACTGTAGCTTATAGTCCAGTAGTCTGGGAACTGAAGGTCCTATGTGCTAGTGGAAAAAAGTATGAGAGCTCAAGAAAAAGGAAGGGAAGCTAGGAATATAGCTCAGCAATGGAGTGCTTCCCTTTTATACACGAAACCCTTCATTCATTACCACCACCACCACCACAGCAAAATAATTTTGTTCCTTGGGGCTTCTTTTGCCTCCTGATTACTTTGTTGAAAAAGCAGCTGTAGCATTAGATTTCATGTTTCTCAGTCCTCATGCTTTCTAGGGCCTGTCGTTTTCTTGTTAAATGTTGTGTATAACTGTGTGTATGTGCACATATTCATGTGTGTGCATGTATAGGTGGAGGCCAGAGAACAGCCTTGGCATCATTCTTCATTATCTGTCTACCTTTTCCTCTTCCTCTTTTGAGACAGTATCTCTCACTTGTCTGGAACTTGTCAAATAGGCTAGGTTGCTTGGCCTGTGAGCTCTAGCAGTCTTCCTATCTCTGCCTCCCAGTGCCAGAATTACAAGTGTGTGCTACCACACTCAGATTATGTAGGTTCTTGGGACTAACCGCCGGTCCTTATTCTTACGAGGTACCAACTATACCATTTCCCTAGCCCTGTAGATAATCAATTGTGCTTTAAATCCTAAATTCTCGTAGACTTTCTTGATGATGTGCTTAGGACAATACTTCTGAGTACTTTTTAACTTCGTGACACACGAAGAACGTGAAATTTGCATAGTACCTATAGTATATCAAAGGGGGCTCTGGGCACAATTGCCCCAGAGATCTCACTTGCCCCAGGCCCCATTTACCTGCCCTGAGTGCTGAGTATTATTAATAATAGCTATATATGCTATAACATACCATTTGAACATGTTTTCTTTAATGATTTCTTTATATAAGGTAATGGATGTGATCCAAACCTTGGTTCTCTGTAGTTTGGTTCAGATAGCTGAATGCGGGGGCTGTCTTTGCTGAAACATTTCTGATCTTATTTAGATCAAAGGAAGAACTATCCGTGTGGACCATGTGTCAAACTACCGGGCCCCTCAGGAATCAGAAGATGTGGACGATGTGACCAGAGAGCTTCAGGAGAAGGGCTGTGGGGCTAAAACACCTCCGTCAAGTTCTCCTGAGCTCTCTGAAGACGAAGATGTCAAGCCCATAAAAAAGCACAAAAAAGGTGGGGTGTTAAAACTCAGGAGAAGATTCTGGGTAGCCTTAGTGTCTTCTCTCCCAAGCATGCATAGATAGTCAATAATCCACTCTTCAATGTAATAGGGGAACGTGTGAGAATCCTTGTTTGAATTGGGAAAGCACAAGTGTCTGGGGAAGGAAGGCTAGTGATGTGGGCAGAATTGTGTCTCCTTAAGGTGATATGTTGTCGTCCTAACCCTTCAGTATCTCAGAATGAGATTGTATTTGGAGATACAGCCCTTCTGTGTGCGATTGTTTTGTACAACTTGACCTATCAGGAGAACAGGTGTCCAGTTTGATGCTTGAAGACACTTTCCAGGAGGCATAACCTGTGACTGCTGCTGCTGCTGCCTGGGATGTTTTTCACATGCACATCCTCTGTCTGCTAGCATGGGAACATTTTGTTTTTGTTTTTGTTTTGTTTTGTTTTGTTTTTTGTTTTTTTCGAGACAGGGTTTCTCTGTGTAGCTTTGTGCCTTTCCTGGAACTTACTCTGTAGCCCAGGCTGGCCTCAAACTCATAGAGATCCGCCTGCCTCTGCCTCCCGAGTGCTGGGATTAAAGGCGTGTGCTGCCTCCGCCCGGCTGCGTGGGAACATTTTGGAATGTCTCAGTTTTATGTGATCTCCTGAAGTAAGGAAGGCACATTTTAAGAAATTTCTTTTTGTTTTCTTTTTCTTATTGATTGCCCCCCTACCAGACAAAAAGGAGAAAAAGAAAAAAAAGAAAGAAAAAGAGAAGACTGAACACAAGGTGCAAACAGAGCTGCCATCCTGCTCTTTGTCCTCCAGCAGCAAGGCAGTAAAGGAAAAGGATGAGCCAAAGAAGCACAGCAGCAAGACCGTAGAGAAAGCCCAGAAGTCTGAATCCAGAGAGGGGAGGCAGAAGCACCCAGGCTCCCCTGATGTCAGGAGTTCCTTCCATGGTAGAGCAGAGGACCCCGAGTGGGAGCCAAAGAGAGAGAAACCCAAGCATGAGCATAAGTCCTCCAGTAGGAGGGAGGGAGAGGAAAGGAGCAGAGAGAGGGATAGAGGGAGGAGCTCAGGTACTCATTCCAGCAGGCATGGTGGCCATTCTGAAGGGCGGAGTCATAGAAGCAGGAGCCCGGATAAGTCCCATAGGCATAAAAAGCATAGGCATTCCCGGGAGCGGGAATCCTTCCATGCCAGTGACCGTAGACATTACTGAAGCCTGTTCCAGCTGGCCAGTTCTTTGAAAATATTTTGTTGCATAAATATCAAGTTCTCTTTGTTGTTGTTATTTCTCTACATAGGAATATATAGGGGACTGAATTCTTTCAATCCCCTACATGACAGAGTTGTTCAGAAGGCTATAGTTTCAATAGCCAGATATCTTAGATTTAAAAAGCCAAACAAACACGATCCACTGTCCCTGGGAAAATAGTTGGTACTGACCAGGGTTTGTGGCTTAAATTTGGTTTATAGACTTGGTCCTTAAACCCATAGACCTCTGGTTTGAGATTGCTAGGAAAGGCAAGCGCAAGGCAGTGCTTGAGTTCTAGCATTGAATATGTTAGATATTTAGAGTCCAGCACTGTAGGACCTTACCAGATGGCAGGTACAACTGTAGAGAGCTGCAGCTTATGAGATTTGGAGAGCTTAATGTGGATGGGATAGGATTCTTAAGACCAACCAGTTCCCTCCCTTTTCAATTTCTTTTCTGGTTGTTGCATTATACCAGGGATAGAACCCAGGTCCTTGCACGTGCTAGGAAGGTCTCAGCTATATCCCAGGTCCCTTTATTTTATTTTTGGTTTTTGATGATTCCATGTATCTCTTTGTGTATTTTTTCTTTGTAATTTATTTATTTGTATTGAGATAAAATTCATATAAAATTAACCATTTTAAGCAATTCAGTGGCATTTGGTCCATTCATTGTTGGACTAGAACCATTTTCATGTAGTTCTAAATCATTTATACCTTACTCTATCGTCCCTGACAACCATAAATAGACTTTTATTTCTATGGATTTGCCTATTTCTTACTTTTCTCATTTCTGTGACAAAATTTCAAAATGCCCAAGGAAAGCAGCTTAAGGAAGGGTTTGTTTTCTTGGGTTTGGATGCTTGTGGAGGCCACAGAACTTTTGAGTGTCTGTCACTCTCCACCTTTCTTTTAAGACAGGATCTCTTCCTGTACTGAGAGGTGTTTGGGTTAGACCAGTTTGGCTGACTGGCATATCCTTGGGATCTGCTGCCTCTTTCCTCACCCAGCTCTAGGGTTACAAAGATTTAGGGGCTGGGAATCCAAACTCAGGTTTTCCCATGTTTGTTTGTTCAGCAAGCACTTTGCCCACTGAGCCTTTTGCCCAACCCTTGTTCTATCTTACAGTTTGAGGGGATGCTGTCTGCCCTGGTGAGGAAGACATGTAGCAGGAGCTTGAGTTCTACATGGTCATATTGTATACTCAGGAAGCAGAGAGAGATGAATATTGGTGCTCGGCTCACTTTCTCGTTCTTCCTTTTTATCCAGTTCAGGATTCCGGCCCATGGTGTAGTGCTACCCACATTCAGAGTGGCTCTTCCTTTTTAAACCTCTCTGGAATTATCACAGACACCCACCGAGAGGTATGTCTCCTAGGTTGATGATGAAGATTAAATATCTGCTTGGGTGTTTCGTTGAAGTGGCCCTTTATGTCCACCTTCTTTTTTTCTTTTTCTTTCTTTCTTTCTCTTTTTTTTTTTTGTTTTTTGAGACAGGATTTCTCTGTGTAGATTTGGAGCCTGTCCTGGATCTAGACCAGGCTGGCCTTGAACTCACAGAGATCTGCCTGCCTCTGCCTCCCGAGTGCTGGGATTAAAGGCGTGCGCCACCGCTGTCCAGCCTATGTCTCCCTTCTTTAACCTAGTATGGTTTCAAAGCTGAATGTGTAGCATGTTGGCAGTACTTTCCTTCTCATGGCTGCATAATGATGAAGAGATAGATGGTTTTTGTTCATGGATGGGCATCTGCTTCTTTTTTACTGTCTGGCTAATCATTGTGCTTTTTGGGGTTCCAGATATCCCAGGATTCCTTCTGGGCTTAGTTCATGTCTCAAGTCACCACTCTGCTAAGATGGGAGGTTGTCATCTCTATTGCCTGTCTAGTCTGATTAGCAGTTCCTTCTTAGCTTTCTTCTTTTAAAAAAGTTTTCAGATTGAAAATATAGCTACATCAATTCCCTGTTCCACTCCTCCCTCCATGATCTCCTGTGTTCACTCAAATTCCTAGCCTCTTATTCTTTATTACTATTACATATAAATATCTGAATAATTATGTAAGCGCCACCTGTTAAGTCTGTTTAGTGCTGGCTTGTATGTACATGTTTTGGGGCTGAGCACTTGCTTTGAGATAAACATTTAAAGGACTCATCCTTGGGGAAGACTAATTTTCCCTCTCATCAGTCTTTAATTGCCCATAGCTCTGCATCTAGGGGTGGGGCCTTTGAGGTTTCTCCCTTTCACATTGGCAAGTCAACTGATGCCATCATTTAGGTCTCCTTTTAACAGCCATATCACTGAGATTTCCTGACTGTAGCTTCGCTGTCACATCGAGAAGATAGAGTCTTGCAGCAGACTTCCTAGTCCTGTGACTCTTAGAATCTTCCCACCCCTTCCTCTGTGATGCTGCCTGAGCCTTAGGTGTAGGGGTTGTGTTGTAGATGTTTCAGTTGGGGCTGGGTACCTTATGGTCAGTTGTTCTCTGCATTTTGACTACTTCCTACTTTGTGGAATTATCTCTGCTGTGAAAAGAAATGTCTTTGAGGAGGGATGAGAGCAGTTAGGAATTACACAGGTTGAGGAAAGTGTTAATAGTAGGTTCTTAAGATCTGTGACCTCATTAGCCATGGATGGCTGACTAGGATTATAGTACCAGGCATCATTTCCCTCCTGTTGAATGGACCGAAGTCCAATTAGACAGCTGTTGGTTACTACCAGTATACAAGTGCCACTATTGAACCGTTAGGGATAACTTGCTGTACGGATCTTTGTTGTGAATTGCAGGTGTCATAGCTGCCTGGGATTAGTGATTGCTTCCTCCCTTGGCAGCTTGCTAATACCTTTTGGTACTATTAAAGCTAGTCCTTGGGGAGGAGGCTTTCAGGTCAGATCTAGCTCAAGTCTTCTCAGTGCTGTGTCCAAAGTGGGTGTTACCTTCAGCAATAGAGACTGACTTTCAAGGGCAGCAGCAGTAGCTTCTATTGTTTAGGGGAGCAGAGATTCTCATGCCTGATTCTGGGATTTCTATTAGATAGTCTAGGACTCTTTAAAAAATCTTCCCGTTATGGAAAATAGATTTTTTTCCTTGCATAATATATTATATCCTGACTATCATCTCTGCTCCCTCTACTCCTCCCAGTTCCTGCCTACCTCCCCTCCCATCTGGATCTACTCTCTTTCTATCTCTCAGTATAAAACAAACAGGCATTTAAGGGATAATAATAAAATGAAATATAAGATAAAACAAACAAACAAAAAACCACATAGGAATTGAACAAAACAAACAGAAGGAAAAGAGTTCAAGAAAAGGCACAGGAAACAAAAACCCACTCATTTGCACACTCAGGAATCCCATAAAATTGCTAAACTGTAAGCCATAATATATACACAAATGATCGGGTACAGACCCATGCAGGCCCTGATATGCTGCCACAGTCTCTGTGAGTTCATATGAGCCTTGCTCATGTTGATTCAGAGGGCCTTGTTATCCTGCTGTCCTCCATCACCTCTGGCTCTTACACTCTTTCTGCCTCCTCTTCCACAGGGCTCCCTGAGCCCTGAGAGTGTTGTGGGGTATCCACCAGAGAAGACTGCTCAGACATGGGTTTAAGTCAATAGAAAGTCTTTATTAGCTGGCCAGGATCAGGATCCCAGTGTAGCACCTAACCTTTCTCAAGGTGAGCTTTTAAGTTCAAAAAAACATATTCTGGGTTGATGTACTTCAGTTAACAAAACAGCCTGAAGCAGAACTACAGAAGCCAAAAAGCAAGGTTAGTACATTTAGAGTCTTCCCAAAAGTTCTTTGTTTTCGTTTTGGCAGGTGGTGCTATCTACGTGCTGAATTTTACAGCCTGAATGATACTTCTTCTTCTTTTTTTTTTTAAAGGGGAAACTTTTTTTTTTGCCTTATGCATTTTATTTTAAAAATCCTTCATATATTCCTTTCTCAGTTGAATATTTTCTCTTCTACATTCTTTTTTTTTATTAAGAAAAATTTTCCCTTCATTTTGCACACATTCAAAGATCCCCCTGAATGATACTTCTATCATGGAGGCAGTTGTACTAAGGTCTAGGGCCCTGTTTCGTTCCCCACTAGTCTTAGTGAATGAGTCAAATTGTGGACTCATTCTGCTCTGAAGAGGTGTAGCTGGTCCTAAGGACCATTAATTTTACTCAACTGATACATAATTGACCATACAGTTTGATATGCCGGGCCCCACTGTTAATCCCGTCAGAATGAGAATTAAAGGCCTAGTCAGTGCTGATGGCAGAGTAGTTAGCCAGGGGACCAAGAGAACAGACTGGTATCAGTTCTTTAATGTATGTCTTTGCCGCTTTTGAGGTTTTCCCCAACCATGCAAGATTTTCTCTAATTACTACTGATCAATTAGCATAGAAACAACAGCAAAGTCATACATAGTTTCCTTTATCTAATGACAAGTAAGTCTAAGCCTCTTCAATTTTGTAGAACCATTTCTGTAAGGGTATCTGACTGTTGTTTACATTTAGAAACAGGAACATATAATACCTCTAGGTCCTGATCAAACCATCTACTTCATTTGGAAAGCATCAGAAGAGGCCTATTTAGTCAAACCATTAATACATGTCCACTAGGTAATCTCAGGGGCTCGATAATATTGCTGTTGTCCAGAAGAATTAACCTCTAAGGCAGAATAGCAGGCATCAGAAGAAGGGGAAGTGTCTAGGTTAAAGGTTTTAGATGTTAGACAAGTTTCAGCCCCTTGTAAATCCTTTAACGTTAATTTGGGGTAGCCCCAGTCAGTTTTGTCAGTCAGTGGGCTGACAGGCTGGTTAGTTCCCATCCCTCTGTAGTATGGCAGCCGGGGGTCTAAGCATGACCAGACCTTGGAACACTCCGCCCTAAATGTGATGGCTCCATAAAATCCCCCTCCCCCCACTTCTCACAGACCTCCAGACCTTAGCACAACTGACTCCATGATGGAAATACCATTCAGGACATAAAACTCAGCATGTAGACAGTACCATCTGCCAAAATGAAAACAAAGACCTAATCCATCAAAGTCCTTAGTTCTGAGAAAGACTCTAAATGCACTAGCCTTGCTTTTTAGCTTCCATGGTTCCTCTTATGGATAATTGTTCTTGTTAGCTGAAGTGTGTCTACACAGAGTATTGTGTGTGTGTGTGTGTGTGTGTGTGTGTGTGTGTGTGTGTGTGCTTAAAAGCTCATCCTGAGAAAGGTTTGGTGCTGCATTGGGATCCCAGAGACCCAGTATGACTACCAGCTGGCTAATAAAGATTTTCTATTGGCTTAAACACAGTCCTCTCTGGTGGTTGACCCAAAACATTTCTGGAGGTTCCACTAAGATCCTCAGAGACCAGACCTTGAGACACTGGGGGTCTCAGAGCCCCTCAGATCCAAGAAGAGTGTGGTGGTCAGGGGACTCCTATGGGGTGTGCAACCTGAGACGTTCCAGGGCCCCAGGACTCCCTTTGGTCAATTGCTGTCTAATGCTTCAGAGGACCCTGGCACTACCACCCCAAAAGGAAACATTAGAAAGTCACCTGGTCTCTCACGTCTGGAGGTAAATCTGGTTAAGGCACCTTCTGATTGGACTCATAGAGGTTGGACATGCCTGCTGATCCAACATCCAGGATCTGTGTGACATGTCACTGGATTCCCCCGACTGTTCAGGTGTATGAATGTCTGGTTGTTTTTACTGTGTGTCTCTCTGTTCACATGTGTCTCTGTGTCTTTCTGTCAGTTTTGTTTCCCTTTATTGACCAGTGGCTTTCTCGGGTAACACACACACACACACACACACACACACACACACACATACACCAACACCAACTTAAGACTTGTGCCCTCTAGTTTGGAATCCAACTACTTTTCACTCTGCCAGGTTGTCCAAAGAAACACAAACAAAAACCAAAGCCCCCTCCACCTGTCCCACTTCAGCACTCAATTGTTTCATCCCTTGACTCCTGCCCACAGTCCTGGGTCATCCAGGGTCCTGGTCCCTGTGTGTGTGTGTGTGTGTGTGTGTGTGTGTGTGTGTGTGTGTGTGTGTGTAGTCAGGGAGGGCCCGAGCCTCTCATCCAGGGCCCCCCTGCCATCTAAGCAGAATGCACACAGGGAGGGGGAAATAGTTCCCTGAGGTGAGCATCCCTCCTACACTAACCTGCCTGCTCTAAGCAGTCCCAGGGAAGGGGGAAGAGGAAGTTCTACCGCTTCCTCTTTCATGATTTCTGTCTCCATTTCAACCAGTGTCCTTTCGATTGGAAAACTCAAAACAAACCATTCTCTGAAAAAAAGCAGAAAAATTGCCCCCCCCAGTGGACAATGCACCTTGGATAGACATATTTTCCCTTCTGTCCAACACTGATCAAGGAGACTAAAAAATGTGCTAGGTACTTTTTTGAAGGATTAAAGACAGCTGCTAAAAAGATTCACTTTGTTACCCAATTGACCCCAGATATTAGAGAAAGGTTATAAAAATTAGAAAAATATAAAGGTATAAGTAGGTCCCAGTTGCTGGAGGTAGCTCAAAAGGTGTTTAACAACAGGGTACTGATTGGGACAAGAATTTTTGCATAAGCTGAAAGCCACGGTCACCTTCCTCTGATGATAAGATGCAGTTAGTTAGACTTACAGATACCCAGCAAAACTTTGGTGTCTTACCCTCTGTCAAAAGAATATCTCCTAGCTGAAAGCCCTGCCTCCAATTAAAAGATGCAGTTGGACTGTTTCTCATATTGACCCCAAAGATTTCCAGAGGTATAGTCAGAAACCAACCCCCCAGGACTGGCCCAATGCCAAGTTCGTATAATTGTTCAACTAACCAGTTCAGCTACCCTCATCCAGATGAAACAATACCCAATGACCTTGGAAACAAAAAGGAAGAATTGCAGTCCATATTGCCTGGCTTAGAGACAGGCATCCTGGTGCCCTGCCAGTCACTCTGGAATACATCTTTCTGGGACCTCTGATTCTCATGAGTCTGATTCTTTCAGAGAAACGGGTGTATACTCATAGACCTGCAAGATGCATTCTGCAGCCCCCTATTGACAGAGGTGAGTCAACCCATCTTTGCTTTCGAATGGAAACACTCAGAAGGAGTTTAAAGCAGGCAATGTACCTGGACTAGATTGCCCCAAGGATTTAAAGACACTAAATGCTGACCTGCCCTTCCAGCAGAGGTTTTCTGGGACCATATTCTTACAATATGTAAATAATCTCCTCCTAGCCTGTATAACTACCATAAATTATAAATGGACCGGAGAGACTGCTGCAAGAATTACAGACCTTGGGCTATAGAATGTTGGCTAAGAAAACTCTGTACTTCAGAGGCCACCTATCTTGGCTACCAGCTGAGGGAGGCGAAAAGAGCCTGTCTCAGAGTAGGACTGCTGCCATCCTTCAGATCCGACTCCAAAGACTGAGAGCTAGGTCCCAGAGTTCCTAGGTGCAGCTGGGTATGGCTGCCTCTGGATACCAGAGTTTGTGAAGATATCAAGGCCTCTAATCACCAGCATGAAGTGGTGTGATCTAGACAGAGACTAAACAAAAGGCATTTAAGGCTTTAAAAGCAGCTCTGACTTTGGCTGTAGCGCTAGCACTTCCAGATGTAGCAGGAATCTTAGAAGGTCTTATTAATAAGAGCAAACCCGGAGCCAGGTATTGGGGGTGAATGCTGGAAGAACAGAGAAGCAGAACAAGCCACAGCTTCCTCACCTTGCCAGTTCCTCAGCTCATCCTGTTTACTCAGACTGGAAGCCTCTGTGTCCTTATCCATAATGAATCTCAGCTGAACTGCTGCTCAAAGCCTAAAAGCTTAACCAGCCTAGTTCCTTGTCCTCACGCCGTATATACCTTTCTGCTTTCTGCCCTCACTTCCTGGGATTAAAGGCATGAGTCACCATGCCTGGCTGTTTCCAGTGTGGCTTTGAACTCACAGAGATCCAAATGGATCTCTGCCTCCCAAGTGATAGGATTAAAGGTGTGTGCCACCATTTTCTGGCCTCTATATCTAGTGGCTGTTCTGTTCTCTGACCCCAGATAAGTTTATTAGGGTGCACAATATTTTGGGGAACACAATATCACCACATCCAGATGTCTCCAAACCTTTCCATCTGCTTGTCCAAAAAACAAAAGACATTATAAAAGGGGCTTTAACCCAAACTTTGGCGCCATGGAAATGCTCTGTGACATACTTGTCCAAATGATTAGACCCCGTAGCCACAGGACGGCCCACCTGTCTAAAAGCTGTGGCGGCTACTAATTTGTCGTTTTTGTTTTGTTTTATTTGAGACGGTCTTACTATGTAGCTTTGGCTGCCCTGGAATTCACTATGTAGACCAGACTGGCCTCAAACTCACAGAGATCCTCCTGCCTCTACCTCCAGAGTGCTGGAATTAAAGGTGTGTGCCACTATGCCTTACTTACTGCTAGTCTCATAAAAAAACATCAACAACAAAAAGTTAACCCTGGGCCAGGGATCAGCACCTCAAGCCGATGAGGCCCTCCTCCAAGGAACACTAGAACAGTGGCAGTTTAATGTCCATGTGACCCAGTACCAGGCCTAATTCCTGGACCACCTCCATCCATCTTTCTACTATCTTCTTGTCTGATGACAACCCACAGGTTGTTCATCCCTGACTATTATTACATGCTGAAAGATGAAACCAGGTACACAAGAGCTGTGATAGTTACTTTAACCAAAATGATTTGGGCCCAAGCCAGGTACCTCAGCCCAGAGAGCAGAACCGATAGATTGTACCAGGCTCTCAGATGAGGAAAAGGAAATTCCTTTTACCGATGAGCATGTCTACATGATGCTTTTACTGATGAGCATGTTTACAGTTTGATTGATAAAGAGGGCTTTTGCCTGCTGGGAAAAGGACATCAAAAACAAAAAGAAAATCTTGACCCTCCTACAGTCTCCTTGGCTTCTGCTGCAAATTGCTATCCTCCACTGCTGTACTGCCAAGAACATCAAGAAAATGACTCCTGAGGTAAAAGGTACCAGCACCACTGGCCTGGCTGCCCTCTGACCAGTGGGGCCTATTGATATTCTGATGATATACCTCAACCCAGTGCTTCCCGAGGCTCCATGCTACAACTAAGAGGAAATAAAGGATACAAATGGAAAAAAATGGACAGCTCAAACCCACAGGTTGATGGAGGACACCAGAAGGACCATGGCAACTCTTTTTTTTTTTTGTTTTTTGTTTTTTGTTTTTTCGAGACAGGGCTTCTCTGTGTAGCTTTGCGCCTTTCCTGGAACTCACTCTGTAGCCCAGGCTGCCCTTGAACTCACAGAGATCCACCTGCCTCTGCCTCCCGAGTGCTGGGGTTAAAGGCGTGCACCACCACTGCCTGGTTACGGCAACTCTTATAAAGGAAAACATTAAATTGGGACTGGTAAACAATTCAGAGGTTTCGTCCGTTGTCATGGTGGGAAGCATGGTGGCATGGAGGCAGATTTGGTGTTGGAGAGGTAGCTGAGAATTCTACATTTGGATCCATAGGCAGCAGGAAGAGACAGTGAGCCACTCACTAGGCCTGGCTTGAGCTTTAAATTTATAGTGCAATTTGAGAAAAGGTTTCCAGGTAACAATCAGTCCAATGCTAGCTGTACAATAAAGCTTAAAGTGTGACTGCATAGAAATTCCTTTACAAAGTACATGTGGCCATGAGAATGGATTCTATAGCTAAAAGTTCTATAATCTAGTGACCTATAATCTGCTGACCAATAGCACAGAGGTCAGCAGGCCATAAAGTACACGTGACATCTCCCTTAAGGATGGGAAATGGTCTAGGGAGGGAAGAATTTGGGATAATCATTTTGGGGAATTTGAGTGAAATCTGCCTCTATAGCAAAAAGTAGATGGAGTCTGCCTCCACAGATAGCAACAGGTCACCAGGTCATTAACAAAATCCACTCTCAGCTTTCTGGATGGAATGCGGGTATTTGATTTTTATCTCCTCCATTGAGGAGAAACCCAAGTGTGATTAATGTTCCTGGTTCTCTTAGTGCTTGCTTTTTTGTGAGTACAAGGACCTCTGTGCTCTCAATAAGTTGTCACTTGTTTTATTGATCTTAGCAATTATGACAGGTTTAAGATGAAATCTCAAAGTAGTTTCGATTTGCATTTTCTTAATGGCTAAGGATGATGGACATTTCTTTAAGTGTTCCTCAGACATTTGAGTTTCCTGTATTGAGAATTCTCTGTTTAGATCTGTACACCATATTTAATTGGGTTATTTGTTTTCTTGATATCTAGGGTTTTGAGTTCTTTATATATTTTGGATATTAGCCCTCTATTGGATATGTAGTTGGTAAAAAATATTTTTCCATTCTGTAGGCTGCTGCTTTGTCTGAATGATGGTGTCTTTTGCCTTACAGAAACCTTTCAGTTTCATGAGGTCCCGTTTATTAATTGTTGATCTTATTACTGTGCTATTGGTGTTCTGTTCAGAAAGTCTTCTCCTGTGCCAATGAGTTCCAGGCTAGTCCCCACTTTCTCTTCCATCAGGTTTTTAGGTTCACTTATATATACTGTCATATTATCTGCAAATAAAGATACTTTGACTTCTTCCTTTCCAGTTTGCATCCCCTTGATCTCCCTCAGCTGTCTTATTGCTCTAGCTAAGACTTCAAGTACAGTATTGAATAAGTATGGGAAGAGTGGACTATCTTGTTTTGTTTCTGATTTTAGTTGAATTGCTTTGAGTTTCTCTCCATTTAATTTGATGTTAGCTATAGGTTTGCTGTAAATTGCCTTTATTATGTTTAGGTATGTCCCTTGTATCACTAATCTCTAGGACTTTTATCATGAAGAGGTGTTGGATTTTTGTCAAAGGTCTTTTTCTCCTTTTCCTCTATTTGTTGAATCTGGAACACTAGCCCATGGGATGGTGCTGCCCACATTTGGATGGACCAATAACCATCCTCGAGGGAATGAGGATGTTCTAAAGAGATAATCCACCCCCCTTTATATGCCACACTATGAAACAATAGACTCCAATGCGTTTGAATTCCCCAAGAGTGTCATGCTAGGAGAAGGACAAGCCTGGGTCGCTGCTGTCAGGCAGAGATGAGATAATCTCCCGAAAAAGATATTATGCAAAATTGTCAGACTACCTTCAAGGAGAGATGATGGGCAGAACCACACCTTAGTTATATACCTTTTGACCTCTATTTAAACCTAAACCTCATATCAAGACCCCAAAGATGGACTTGCAGGTTTGTGGGGGTATTGCTGACTAGATTGTTCCTTTTCTCAAAGTGGCCATTTTTTTTTAACTTTTTTATTTAGTTTTTGTTCACATCATGCATCTCCAGCCCACTCATTTCCCTGTCCCTTCATATCTGCTCTCTGCTCTTGCAACCTCCACCCACAAAGTAAAATAAAATAAAACTTAAGAGAGAGAAAAAAAGAAAAAACAATCTTGTCATGGGAGTTGTAGTGTGACACAGTGAGTCACACAGTAAACCCTTTTGTATATCCTGGGGATATCAATGGATCATGGCATAACAAGTTACATGCAGTAAGACTAGGCACAAAGCCTCATGTCAAGGCTGGACAAGAAATGTCTTTTCTGCATGTCATTAATTGTTTAATTGTCACTAATTGTTTCTTTAATTGGCCATATATCTTTACTTGCAAGTGTTCATGGCAAAGAGTCATTGGTCTGGTTTGAGGCCTCTGGTTTCTGCTGCACTATTGATGCTGGGCCCTCACTGGGACTCCTCTTGGATATCCTGTTGATGCTGTGTGTCTGGAGATCCTGCAGTTTTGAGTCTGCAGGATCAGCTCCTTTATGTGCTCCAGGAGATCATAGATGGGGTGGATGCTGGGGGAGGGCATGCAACTCCTAACCCTGGTTCTGGGCCTGGGTAGTTGCAGGGTTGGTCAGTTGTCCAGGTCTCACCTGTCCTCACCACCAGGGGGTGCTGCGGGCCGCAGGAATATCATAAGAACTCAGCTGGTTATGGCAAAGTCACTACCTGGAGGAATCAGGGAATTCCTCCAGAGGAAGCCAAATCCCAAGGAGTTTTTGGTGTTACTTGGCTTGTTATATATCAGCTGTATTCTGTTATGAAAATCATGTGTGCCTTCATAGTTTTCCCAATTGATTTTTCCCTAAGAAGGGCTAACAATGTGGACTGATCACTCTCTAGACATACACATTCCAGGCATTTGGAGAACAGCCTCAGGAAAGGCTTTCTCTGGAATCAGATATCTCCCCTAGCCACTTTCAAGGACTAAAGGAGACATCACCCAGATGGTCACCCAATTTCCGAGGATTAACAGTGATAACAACCCACAGGTGAGTCTCCTGACTTAAGGTAAATTCCACAAGGGGACACCGCCTAGGTCAGGTAGACATTAAGTAATAGCTTTACACAATTTAGCTCAGACCCCTCCTTTCTTACAGCCTTACTAACTTTATAGACCTCTAACTACTTACCTAACCACTTCTAGGAATATTTAGATAACCTTCTGTGCTAACAGCTATGCTCAGCCAGAACTCCCAGTTCAAGCCTCCCTGTAATTATCATTATTGGTAGCATCCGGCCAGGTCCATCACCGGATGGAGGAAAGTACCTTATCAGAGATACCTCTGTACTCTCTAAGAACAGACTTAAGCATCCAGGCTACCTGTTTGAGAAGGCCTGGTGGATGTGCTAATTAAGCTTAACTTCCTCCTTTCCCAACCCTTACCTCCAGTTCCAGATCTCCCTTTAACTATCACCAGAGGCATCTAGCTGTACACAGGTTGCCTAGAGACTGAGCACACTTTTCCCCACCCTGCAGTAAATGGCAGACAGCTTGAACAGATAGGAGCCACAGGAAAAAAGAAGACAGTTTTATTTTCTCCCATTGACCTAGCAACTTATAGATTTTTAACATCCTTTACCAAACACATTTAAGGTTATAGTTGTGCACGTAAGATCCCTCTTCTTAGATATTAGTCACTTCCCCTTTGGGTCACAAATGGTAATTAACAACTAGTGCCCCTCTTTGTAATTCTTATCAACCCTCCATTTGATCCTGATAGCGGACAATCACTGCCTGAGGAAGTTCAGGCTGAGTGTCCTGGGTGGAGGGGAGGATTGTGATTTTGGGGAGATAAATAACTGTAAAGCAGAGGACAGAGAGAGGAAAGAAGAGAATGGAAGAACTAGATGGGTAAGAACCTGAGAGGAACGAACTGAGATGGGGAAGAACTAGATTGAAGGGCTAGAAGAGAGGACTAGAGGAACGAGATGGAAGATGAGGAAGAGTCAGATGAGAGAGAAGGAGACGGGAGAGGAGCTGATAGGGGAAAGAACTAGATAGATGAGAACCTAGAAGGGACAGAACTAGATGAAGGAATTAAGAAAGAACCTAGAGGGGATCACAGACAAGTGTAGAGAGAAATCAGGCTAAAGATGACCTAAATATGAGAGCAGAATATAAGCTTATAACTGTCACAGAATAATAAAGTATATGGACTAAGGAGTTTTGTGTACATAGATTCATTTCTTTTCATCAAAGATTAATTATCAGCTGGTTGTAGATTCTTCTCGGATTCTGGGAGGGGACTATCGAGGGGCTGGACCCCCATAGTCCTCGATAAGGGGGAGCTCTCTATCTTTGTTTGCCCCAGCTAGTTTACCCCCTTGCAGCAATGAGCAAGGGGTGAGGCCAGTCTCCTGCTTTCCTGTCCTCAGGGTCAGTTCTCCCACACCTAGACCTCCAGGGCCAGCTCTACTGTGTTGTTCAGATGTGTTGCAGCTGGTGAGGGCAGGGCCAGCTCTCCCACCGGCCTCAGGTGTTGATGGGTGTGGAGGGGGGGGGTAGGGGTACGGGGAGGGGAGGAAAGCATCGCTCCTCTGCCCATGACACCACATGACAGATGGGTAATGGGGACAGCTCTCTAATGTTCACAACTTTGGAGTTGCTTCACTTGCACCCCTGCCAATGAGGTTGGCTCTGCTGTGCTGCCCAGGTGAGGTGCAGGGCTTGTTCTCCTGAGTGCTGCAGCTGCTGGGGGCCATTTTATTTATTCTTCTCTCATATTACATCCCAATCACAGTTTTCCCCTTCCTCCCCTGCTCTAGTCCCCGCTATGTCCCCTCTTCCCCAGATCAACTCTTCTGTTTCCCTTCAGAAAAGAGCAGGCCTCCTAGGAATATCAACGGAACCTGGCCTAACAGGTTACAGTAAGACTAGGCACAAACCCTCATGTCAAGGCTGGACAAGAAATAGGTCTTTTCTGCTTGTCACTCTTGTGTTTTAATTGGCCTATTGCAGATGGGTGGCTGAGCTAGAGTGCAGGCTGTGAGCCTGACAACTCTGGTAACAATTTTGGTGAGCCATGGTCAAGAGCAGAGGCATATTTTTAGTGTCAGCCATTTCCAGTAAGTTGACTTTGGGTGGAGAGTAAAAATTGAACAGTACCACACGGCAGTTGGAATCATTTTATTCCACAGATTCATTTGTGTGTGTGTGTGTGTGTGTGTGTGTGTGTGTGTGTGTGTGTGTGTGTGTGTGGCTTATGCATGGTATATGAATTTGGAGGCCAGAGGAGGACATTGGGTGGCTCCTAGCAAACTGTCTTGAAATATTCTCTCACTGATCAGGAAGCTAGTCACTTTTGGCTAGACTGATCTTTTAAAAAGTCCTTTTTGAGATTTTATTTTACTTATACTTATTTTACTTTGTTTTTATGTGTATGGATCTTTTGCCTGGTGCAAACAAAGACCAGAAGAGGGCATTGTATCCTCTGGGACTGGAGTTTCAGATGGTTGTGAACCACCATGCAGGTGCTGGAAATTGAATCCAGGTCCTCTGGAAGAGCAGTCAGTGCTCTTAGCTGCTGAGCCATCTCTCCAGGCCCTTGCCTAGTCTTTTGTAAATTTATGTGGTTTCTAAAACAACATGAGGAAAAAACTTAGACCCCATGAAAGGTACTGAACATAACTGAATAACAAACCTCTGGCCACCACATTGTTCCTTTTTTTGAGAACTCATCGTGAACCAAATTATTATTGGCCTGCTTAATTTAAAGGCATGTGTGTGTGTGTGTGTGTGTGTGTGTGTGTGTGTCTTAGTTAGGGTTTCTATTGCTGTGAAAAGACACCACGACCATGGCAACTCTTATAAAGGAAAATGTTTAATTAGGGATGGCTTGCAGTTCAGAGGTTTAGTCCCATATCATCATGGCAGGAGGCATGGTGCTGGAAAAGGAGCTGAAAGTTCTACATCTTTATCCGAAGACAGGAGGAAGAGACTGTTCCACTAGGCCTAGCTTGAGCATCTGAGACCTCAAAGCCTACTGCCCAGTGACACACTTCCTCCAACAAGGCCGCACCTTTTAATAGTGCCACTCCCTTTGGGCCTATGGGGGCCAATTACATACAAACTGCCACAATGGGTTTGTTTATCTGTCTGTCTGTGTTGTGGTCTGTGTATGTGAATGTAAACGTTTTGGGATGAGTTTTTTTGGACTACATTAATCGGTAAGTTATTACCCCTGACATTTATTTTATTTCTTTTATAAAGCTGTTAGCTGGTATGCAAGAATTTAACAGTTAATGCAGAATTTGGGACTGAAGAAAAAAAAACTGGTTATACAGGACTTCTTTTTTTTTTTTTAAAAAAAAAAAACTCAGTCAGGCCTAACAATAAAATATAACTAACTGAATTATTGGTTTTGAGCTTTCTTCCTGGTGGAATGTTTTTGACTCCAGCATTTTTAACTGTTAATGCTGGAAACTGGGGCTGATTAAAAATCTTGTTCCAGGATTAAGAGATATCTGATTTTATGAAGTATGTGTTTTATTAAAACCTAAAGTTTGTTTATGTAAAACATAATTCATTGACTAATAAGATAAAAGCTTTATTGTTGTAAATTTTTTAATTTGCTAGATAGATTTTGATATGAATTTTCCATCAAAACATATTTTAGAAAGAAATGGAACTTTAACTTTTAATAGTTAAGGGTTCAGAAAAATAGAAGACACAAAAATACTTTATGTTGATCAAAATAACTCTAAATAATGCTGTTGGATTATTGCCATGGTTTTGTTCAGTAATATTCCTAATATGCAAACAAGAGGCTTAAGGTTTTTATTATGGCTGAATATACATGAAATGGTGGGCTAATTGTGCTATTGGGATAAATGCATTTTGTTGTAAATAATGTTATGAGATTGGATATTTTCATATCTAATTTGTTTATTATAAAATTATCAAGATTTTATGTTTTATTAAGATATTTTCTGCTGACTTTATCAATCTTTTGGTTACTTAGGAAAGTATTTATTTATTTAAAGATTTATTTATTTATTATGTGTACAGTGTTCTGCTTGCATGCATGCCTGCAAGCCAGAAGAGGGCACCAGATCCCATTATAGATGGTTGTGAGCCACCATGTGGTTGCTAGGAATTGAACTCAGAACCTCTGGAAGAGCAGCCAGTGCTATTAACCTCTGAGCCATCTCTCCAGGCCAGGAAAGTATTTTTTAAAAGTTATGATTCATTTAATAACTGTTTATTGGGCTGGAGAGATGGCTTAGTGGTTAAGAGCACTGGCTGCTCTTCCAGAGGACCAGATTCAATTCCCAGTACCTACATGGTAGTCTCACAATCGTCCATAGCTCCAGTTTCAGGGAGTCCAATTCCTCCTTCTGGCCTCTTCTTGTATCAGACATGCATGTGGCACACAGATATAAATGTAATCAAAGCACCCATACACAAAACATAAAGTGAAAGCTTAACAAGTATATGTTTATGTTAGCCATACATTTTATTTCACTCTGTTAGTGTGTGTGTTAGAGGAGCTTAGTGTGCATATGGAGGCTAGAAGAAGACTAGTAGGAATTGGTTAGCTCCTTTCACCACGTGGGTCTTGGTGATTGACGTGAGATTGTCAGGCTTGGTGGCAGGTGCTTTCATTCATTGAGCCGTCTTGTGGGCTCGTGTATTACTCTTTTAAGTTACTGCTTTCTAAACAACTATTTTTTTTAAAGATTTATTTATTATGTATACAGTGTTCTGCCTACATGTTTGCCTGCAGGCCAGAAGAGGGCACCAGACCTCATTACAGATGGTTGTGAGCCACCCTGTGGTTGCTGGGAACCGAACTCAGGACCTTTGGAAGAACAGCCAGTGCTCTTAACTGCTGAGCCGTCTCTCCAGCCCTCTAAACAACTATTTTAAGGTGATTTCAACACATTTAACACCCTATTTATCCGTAACTAGAAATGTGTGTGTATGTCTAAACTTTAGGTATTGTGCACAAATTTATTCAATTAAAGGCATGTAAGTTCAATATATAAAAACTGATAGGTGCTTACTCTCTTAATTTTTTAATTTTATTTTTATGTGTATAGGTGTATTGTCTTCATGTATCTGTGTGTACCACTTTTGTGCCTTGTGCTCATAAAAACCACAAGAGGGTATTAGATCCCATGGAACTGTTATTACAGATGGCTGTGAGCCACCATGTAGGTGCTGAGAATTGAACTCTAATGCAAGAGTAGCAAATGCTCTTAACTTCTGAGCTATCTCTCCAGCTCCAAATGCTTAGTCTTATGTAAAATGCATTATGGCATTGACATTCTTTTGACATTCATGCTATTTTTATTTAGCACCATTCAAATGAAAAAAAAAAACCCTGCTATTTGGGCAATCTTGCTGTTTGACCTGGTCTATGTCTACTTGCCATGACTAAATATTTTGTTACTGTACATATGAGCTGTACAGTATGTCTTTCTTATACATATTTCTTGTATGTCAGAAAATGAGTATGTTGATGGTAATTAGCGCTGTTCTCTAAATTTGTTAGAGGTCTAAAATTTAAGTTTTGTTAGGACTGTAGACCTATTATTTTACCAAGCCAAAGATTATAAAATTTGCTCTCTAAATAGAAGCTGAATTCATATATAAAGAACTTCTATGTAGATCTTTTGCATAATGATGGTCATTGCTGCTGCTGCTGGCTCCTTTATCTTTTTTTTTTTTTTTTTTTTGGTTTTTTGAGACAGGGTTTCTTTGTGTAGCTTTGCGCCTTTTCCTGGAACTTACTCTGTAGTCCAGGCTGGCCTCAAACTCACAGAGATCCGCCTGGCCCTACCTCCCGAGTGCTGGGATTAAAGGCATGCGCCACCATTGCCTGGCTCAATTGCTGGCTCTTTTATGTGTTACATTTATATAAGCTTTCTAGGAAGCAAAACTTAGGAGAACACTTTACCAAGCTGATGCCCCTCAGACTAGAATTGTTTGTGGTATTAGCCTTTTTCAGACCTGTGTTCCTAATTGTATTGTGACTATCATTTTTGGCAAAGATAATTAGACGTATCATAACACTATATACTCCACATAGTCCCTCTTAATAATTAATTGGTATTGGGACTTTACCATTATTCAAAACATACATTTGTAAAAAAGTACTTAATTAAAAAAGATTTTATTTTTTGTCATTTTAAATTATGTGTAGGTATGTGTGTGTGTGTGTGTGTGTGTGTGTGTGTCTGCGTGTGGATGTGTACACTTGAGTGTAGGTGCTTGCACAATATAGAAGCATTAGATCCTCTGGAGCTGGAGTGATAGACAGTTGTGGGCTGCCTTGTGTGGGTGCTGGGAACCAAAATTAGATCCTCTGGAAGAGTAGCAAATGTTCTTAACTACTGAGCCATCTCTCCAGCAACATCCCCCTTTTTGTTGCTTATTTTTGAGATGGTATTTTAATTATAAAATATATAATGATATCCCTTACCTTTCTTCCCTCCAAACCCTCCTATATACCCCTCTCCACTCTGCTTCAAATTCATGCTCTCTTGTTTCACAAATTTTATTGAATAGATGCATGTATTTGTATAGACATATATATCTCCAAGGAGAACCTGTTGAATTCATGTCATGTTACTTGTACGTTTGTTTTCATGGCTGACTTTTTGACACTGGATAACCAATTGGTGTCCTTGCCTCCCTTTTTGAGGTGAGGTCTCCTTCTGCCTTTATCTCCTGAGTGCTGAGATATCAGGTGTTTGCCCTCACACTTGGGATGTGCCGTGTGACACAAGGGACTCTAGCCTAGGCTTTATAACAAGACCTGGGCTCAGAGCCAACAACAAAATGGACTTACACTCCGACCTTTGTGAATTCTAGGCAAGCATTCTACCAACTGAGCTACAGCCTCGGTTGTCCTGACTTTTAAAGGAATTTACTTTGTTGACATTGTTTTCTTGAACTATTTGCTCTTGATGGTTGTGTTTTTGTAAAGCTTTGTAACTGCCATTTGTTAACATCCTGCAGAAGTACAAGTGGCAAAAGAAGCCGAGCAGCATTTTTGAGTTGTTAAAGTGTCACCAGCATGACAGACTGAATTAAAGCTCAAGAATGGACTCTATATAGTCCTGGCCTAAGAGCTACTCCTTTTCTACCTCTTAGTTGCTTAAAGTTGGCAATAACAGGTTTGATTGGAACTAACTCTTTGATATCTGTCACCTCACAATATAGTACCAAGCCAGATCAGCCAGCCCAGATCTCTTCCATGTTGAAGGACAGGCAAGGTCAAACTACCAGCAATATCTTCAGAGAATATTGTTCTCGGAAGTTGTCAAGGGGGAAATGTCAGAATCAAAATGAAGCCATTCTGGGCACTGTGCCTCTTGCCTGTAATGAAACTTAGGAGGCTAAAACAAGAGGATCATAAATGTGAGGACAACCTAGGCTTCATAGTAAGCCCTTGTCTCAAAGCTAACAACAAAATGGAGTCACTTGTGTCAGCCCTTCCAAAAGTAACTAAAGCTAAGAAGTTATTGAGAAATGGTTATTATGCATGGTTGTCTGACACTAACTCTTGGATCCTACTTGGGTTCCGTTTGTGAGATTTTTAGACACAGGATTGAGATATATGGTGACAAAGCTCAGTGGATAAATGATTTCTGCACAAGCCTGACAACCTGAGTTAGATCCTAAGAACCCATGTAAAATGCCATATACAGGGGCATGCATCTGTAGTTCCAGTGCTCCTACAGAGAGATGGGAAGTGGGGACAGGAGAATCAGCTGAACACACATGGGCCAGATATTCTGGAATATATGGTGCAGCAGCAAAAACAACAAGATGACTCTTGAAAAGTGTTAGGCCTGGGTTTCCTCTCTTGGAGTGGGCCTTAAATGCAATTAGAGAGTGCTTGGTTACTTCAACAACTTTTGTGCCACTATTGTACCAGTGTGTCTTGTAGGCAGGTCATCATTGTAGATCACAGGGTTCGTAGCTGAGCTGGTGGTTACCTTTCTCCTCTGGTAGCATGCAAAGTACCTTGCGGTACTATGAACACTAGTCAGTAGTGGTGAAGGCTCTGGTTAGGCACCAGCTTGACTTCTCCATGTTCAATGAGATATGTAAGTGCTGTCTTCAGCAATAGCGCCTTAGTGGTGAAAGCTCTTATCTACAGGAGGTTATTACCAAGTCAACTCAAGTTACATACTAAGGGCTGGAAAATCACTACTGGGTAGGCCAGCTGGCCTCCTGTGAGCTCTGTTTGGAGTCAGCCCCTAAGGTGTTACTTGGCTTCCATATACTTCTTGAAATGACAGGATATTCTTTTTCCAGTGTGCATACACCTAAGTAAGTGGCTATGGGTCAATTTGTGGAAATACTGTGACAGTTATTACCTACTCATTGCCCTTCTTCACAGGAGCCCATCTGCCATTTTCCACATCTGAAAGTGGGCTGAAGTTGGTGAGCTGAACAATGAATAAAGAGTTCATTGGTGAAAACCTTCCTTATCCTTCTATTTGCTCTTTTTCAGCCTATAAATATTGAGCAGCCCCTTCATTATCTATCTGCTGTTCATCTGTTCACCATGTTCAATTCACCATCTCCAGACTCTTTGTTGGCTTCTGTTCATGTCCTCCTGTTCTAGCTCTCTGCAGATACTGTCTTTTGGTTGTATTTTTGGCTTTATGTAATCTTTCCCTCAGCATTTTCATTCCTCCTTCAGTGGCTTTCCAGAGCTGCTCAGACCTCTCATTTTTTTGAGTGTTCGTTATTACTGCACCAGGCCTCGGTGAGCTATATTAGTAGGGACATCTGACTCCTGGTCCTTTCCCTGGGACTAGATTCTGTGTCCTGAGAAAAGGCTTCCAAGTCTAAACTCTTTTTATTTATTTGTATGTGTGTACATGTTTGTATATTCATGTGTGTGTGCGCTCATATGTACCATTAGATATCAAGTATCTTCTTCAGTCGCCCTCCATTTGATTTTTTTTGAAACAGAGTCCTTTGTTGAATCTAGAGCTTGATGATAAGGCTATGGTGGTATTGTGATTTGAATTAAAATGCCCCCCATAGGCTCATATATTTGAATGCTTAGTCTCCAATTGGTGAACTATTTAGGAAGGATTAGGAGGTGTGGCCTTGTTGGAGGAGGTGTGTCAATGGAGGTAGGCTTTGAGATTTGAAAAGTCCATGATGGCCCAGTCTTTCTCTGCCTACTATGCTTGGTTTATCTTAGAAGCGGAAATGAAGATGGGATTGAGAGTAAGAATGGGAATGCTCATTTGCCAGAGGAGAGTTGAGGGGAGAGAAGAGGAAAGGAGAGGAGAGGAGAGGAGGACAGAGTGTGGGCGGGGTCAGGGAAGACAACCATGAGGGAAATCAGTCGGGAGCCAGGCAGAATTTATATGCAAGCCTAATCCTTCTGCAAGGGAGGGAAAGCAGGAAGGGGAGGTAGGAAAAGTCTTGAATTGTTTCAGCCAGGCTGAATGTGTGTCTATTGGGAAAGACTATACAACTGGGACCCTGAGCAACCTGTCACATTCTTAGTGTCTTGGACTTTGAGGCTTATCATGCTATTGCAGAGCATCCCATAGGCAACTAAGTAGGCCCAGGTGTCACAGCACAGCTATTGTTTAACTGTTCACTTGCCAGGTAGAGGGTTCCTGGTTTGTTTGGTTATTACCCAAGAAGTCTTTCCTCCTGCACCCGATTCCTCAACCACAGAGCAGCATCTCCACACTTGTAACATCTAAGCCTATTACATTGTAGCAGTGGGTTTTGAAGACAGGGTAGCAGGATAGTCTCCATCAGTGATTTTCAACCTTCCTAATGCTGTGATCCTTTAATACAGTTCCTCATGCTGTGCTGACCCCCAACCATAAAATTGTTTTCATTGCTACTTCATAACTGTAATTTTGCTACCGTTATGAATTGTGATGTAAATATCGGTGTTTTCTGATGGTCTCAGGCGACCCCTGTCAAAGAGTCGGTTGACCCCTAAAGGGGCTGTGACCCACAGGTTGAGCACTGCTGATCTACATGAATGGTCATGCCATTTGTTGTGTTGAACAAGCTCTTGTTCAAACCCAATGAATGCTCACTGACTTCTTCCCATACCTGGGATAAAAATGTCAAGTTTATTTCTTGCCATTATCTATGAGAGTGGGGCTCTTCTCTGACAGTGTCCCTGCATATAAATGGCCTGTCAGAGGAGTGTCATGTCTTGCAGGAATGGCAAGTCACACTGAGAAGTAACTGGAAAGTTAGGGCTTGGTGAAGACATTCATGGCTGCTGGGCTTTAGCAATTTGGAATCTCAGCTTCAGCTTAGCAACATCCCTTTAACCAAGCTCAACAGCTGTGGCCAGCAGTTACTTAAATTCCCTCCAATCAGAGGTACTGATGCATCCTGTACTAGGCCCAGCCCGAAACAGTCCACTAGCTATTGGTTCGCTAACCTTTGGGAATCCTGAATACTTCCTTGTTTCTTTCATGGTTCAGCTCACAGAGGACAGCAGGAGTTCATTGGCACACAGTTTCCCAGGGATGACAAGGGCATTCACATCGAATAAAATGCTTGCAAAGGATGGTTTTTAGTTTCTGACACATCTGTTTTATTGATGTGACCTCATCCACACCAGAGTCTGTCTGTCTCTGTGCACTTCCTCTAACCTTTGGAGCATGTATCTAGTCTTGGGAGTTTATATGCTCATCAAATCTTAAATTGGGAATAATCTGTATCTGCTGCAGGCTATCACTTCTGTAAACATGTTTTGAAGCTCCTGGAAAGGAATAACTTGCCTATTATCTAAATGGCATTCTAGTAAAGTGTAAAGTGTTCCACACTGTGCTGTTATGACCAAGGAATAAGGCCAGACATTTTCTGCTGTCTTCATTTTATCTGATAATGTAAACTCAGAAGACCGTAATGTGGGATGTGCTTATTTGCAGTATGAATGATTTAACCGAGAGCTTTTCCTTTATGAAGAAAATTTTACTGGAAACTGCATCATAAAGGGATGATAAGAGCAGGTCTTCTTTTCAATAAGAAAGAATCATAATTACATTTGAGATAACCATTTGGCATTCTATGTGCAAGGTCCTGTAAGGGACAAACAATGTAAATTATGGATGTTACTCTAATGAATATGCTGTGTCACAGAAGCAGAGAGGATGCATATTTAGTGCCCTCTGGCATGAATATCAGTAAGAGCTGCTTACTTTTTATACCTTAGAATTTAGGAGGATACTTTGGAGATCGTGCAAGGTAACCTAGTTCTTTGAAGAAGCCATTTGTGCAATCCAAATGAATGTTTCCTTCTGTCTTTCTTGCCTCAGGAGCAAATGAAGTGTTTTCTGTAATCTCATTCGCTTCAGATCAATATTAGAACTTGCTTAAGGTGTGATGTTGGTGATACTTATAATGATTCTTCTTCAAGAGGAAGTCTTATTTGTTGATTTATTTATTTGTTTGTTTGTTTTTGAGACAGGGTTTCTCTGTGTATCCCTGGCTGTCCTGGAACTCACTCTGTAGACCAAGCTGGCCTCGAACTCAGAGATCCACCTGCCTCTGCCATCCTGAGTGCTGGGATTGAAGGCATGCACCACCACCACCTGGCTTGCTTTATTTATTTATTTATTTATTTATTTATTTATTTATTTATTGCTTGTTCATATGTGTACAGGTACATAGCAATGTGTGTATATGTGTGCATGTGTGTGTGTGTGTGTGTGTGTGAGAAAGAGAGAGAGAGAGAGAGAGAGAGAGAGAGAGAGAGAGAGAGGACATCCTCAAATGTCATTCCTTAGAAGCTGTTCACCTTGTTTTTTGAGACCCTGTCTTTTATTGGGACCTGAGGCTCATCAATTAGGCTAGGCTAGCTGGCCAGCAAGCCCTAGGAATCAGCTACAGCAGGGATGCCTAGCTTTCACACGGCTCTGGTCCTCAAGCGCTTTCCTGGCTGACATATCTCCCTGGCTCCATTTATTTATTTATTTAGCCAAACATGTTTTATTTATTCTATGTGTGTGCATGTGTATGTACATGTGCCTCTGAATCCAGATGTGTATGTGCCACAGAGTGCATGTGTAGTTCAGAGAACAATTTTTTTTGATTTGGTTCTGTCTTTATAGCATGGGTTATGGGTATCAAATTTAGGTCTTAAAAAGTTTTTTTTTTTAACCTGCTGAGTCATCTTGCTGGCCCTTATTTATTTTTTTAAACAATCATATACTTTTATTATTTATTTCTAGCTTTTGAGATTATAATATAATTACATCATATCCCCTTCCCTTTTCTCACTCCAAACTCTTTCATATATCCTTCCTGACTCCTTCAAATTCGTAGCCTCTTTTTTCACTAATTGTTGCCACACACACACACACACACACACACACACACACACACACCCCTAAATACATAAATACAACTTGTTCAGTCTGTATAATGTTGCTTTTATGTGTATTTCAGTACCTGTCATTTGGTATTGGATAACCAGTTGGTGTACTCTTCCATGGGGAAGACTATTTCTCCTGCTCTCAGCTTTCCTTAGCTTCCTGTAGTTCTCTGTCTAGAATTGAAGCCCCATGGGCTTTCCCTCATCCATGTTAGCATGTTCATTGGCATTGGCATTGTACAGCTCATGTATAGGTAGTCATGTTGGCAAGACTTCATGGGTGTAGCTTCTGACATTATAGGAGGTACAATCTTACAAAAAACTTCTTGATCCTCTGACTGTTACAGTCTTCCTGCTCTCTCTTCTACAATGTTCTCTAAGCATTAGATGTAGGAGTTGTTTTGTAGATGTATCCATGGGTACTGAGCTCCACAACTCTTTGTTTAGATTGCTTGTGGTTTTCTGTAATGGTCTCTGTCTTTGCAATGAGAAGTTGCCTTGATGAGGAGTCAGGTCTACATTTGTCTGTTGGTATTAGGACAAATGTTTAGAATGTACTTAGGGGTTATGTTGATTTAGTAAATTAGTAGTTGTAGGTTCTCTCCTAAGAGCCATGACTTTACTAGCCCTGGATAATTAATTAGGTTCCTAGTGCTAGCCATGATTTCCCGCTTGTTGACTGTGTTTTAAGTTCAGTTAGAGAGCTGTTGGTTACGATCAAGGCATGTGTACCCCAAGTGCACTGTTAGGGTTATTGTGCCATGTTAGTTGTTGTGTTGGTTCGTAGGCAGCATAGCTGGGTAGGACTATTGGTTGCTTCCATTCTTTGGAAGCTTCCATGATTCCTTCTGGTTCCTCTTTCATGATTCCTCTTTCCGACAACTCAAAAGAGGGCTTCTCATGCCTGGTGTTGGTGTTTTTATTATAGGTGGCCTTTGGCTATTGGAGCAAACATTGTCAGCCCAGATGTGCAAATTTCATTTAAACTATATATATATATTTATATACATGTATTATAGTAGTTTTTTTTAGGTGAATAGTTAACGGTAAGATTCCTTATGACTTTTCTAGACATCCTTACTCCTATTTTACCCCTTCCTTCTTCTGTATTTGTCTAATTCCCCCTCCCTGGTTAGGCATCCTCTTTTCCCATTTTCCCAGTCAGATCACTTGTACCCTGACATCGCCTCTCTAATGCTCCCCCACCCTCCTGACCCGGGCAATCATCCCTTTTTCCTTTCCTGGTTTCTGTAGTTATTCCAGGATATGTACTCAGTTCTGAAGATATGTAGCTTAGGAGCCTCCAGTGAGAGAACATGTGATGTTTGTCTTTCTGGATTTGGGTTACCTTACTCGATATGATCTTTTTCTAGTTCCATCCATCTACCAGGCTAGACCATGAGGAAGAAAGTGTCCATGAACATTAAAAAATTTAAAATTAATATTTATTTATTTGCTTTATTTTTGAGATTATAATATAATATAACATTTCTCCCTCCCCTTTTATCTTAGGGTTTCTGTTGCTGTGACCATCATGACCAAAAAGCAAGTTGGGGAGGAAAGGGTTTACTTGGCTTAAACTTCCACAGCACTGTTCATCATCAAAGGAGGTCAGGACAAGAACTCACACAGGGCAGGAACCTGGAGACAGGAGCTGATGCAGAGACTATGGAGGGGTGCTGCTTACTGGCTTGTTCCCCTTGGCCTACTCACCTGCTTTCTTATAGAACCCAGGAATACAAGCCCAGGGATGGCACCACCCTCAATGGGCTGGGCCCTCCGCCATCAATCACTAATTAAGAGAATGCCCTACAGGCTGGCATACAGCCCTATATTATGGAGGCCTTTTCTTAATTGAAGCTCCCTCCTCTCAGATGACTTTAGCTTTAGTGTCAAGTTGACATAAAACTAGCCAGAACACTTTTCCTACTTCACAACCCTCTCATATATTTTTCAAATTCATGACCACTTTTCTCACTGTTATTTCACATGTATATGTACATATATATGTATATACACATACATACATACATACATACATACATACATACATACATACATACATATCTATAGTCCTAAATATAACCTGTTCAGTCTGTGCAATGTTACTTGTATTATGTTTTCAGGGCTGACATTATACAAAATCTTTACTTTTTTTTCTTTTAAGGTTTGCTTGGACCATACTCTGCAAAGGAGAGCTGCCAGCTGCAAAAGTACAGATGAAACCACAGCTCATCTTATTTTCAGATTACTTAATCATAAAGGCCAAAGTTTGTAGAAGCACCTGCCAGTACTGTAGACTTTGAGTGTAATTCTTGCATACATTCTGAACAACATTGGATTTTATCATTTGATTCTTTCTAATCTTTCTGGAAGGTGTATTTTGGTACCTTTAAGTTACTCTAATTCGAATGTTTTTCATTGCAAGTGAGGACCAATATGCATGGTTACCTATAGTGCTTTAGTATAATCCTTGATTATTTAAAAGACTTCGACTACAGAGGCTGCAGTTACTGGCTTAACTGTTTTTCATGTATTTTGGTCAGCAGGCTTTGGACACCCATGTTGAGCACCTTTTTCATATTTTGGTACTGGATATTTATTAGTCAAAAAGCATTTTATATAGGGGGTGGTGCGTACTTTATTTGAAGCCACAATTAAGAGCATATAAACAAGAGCCAAATAGCACCACCAGGGACCAGTGGCTCTCCAAGAGCAAGCACACTGACACATTCGCTCTTTCTCTACTCTCTCCTCCCTCCCTGCTTGCTGCTGTTTTGAAGGGAGGATTCTCAGAGTAGAAAGACAGCTGTTAATACACTTGTTATTCCACAGGCTGTTTGGAAAGGATGTTCAATTCATTAGCCAGATAGATTGCTTCTGGAAAGCCCATTAGTTGGCTGAGGGGACAGGAAGGGGAAAGGCTCAATTTCCATGCTATATTTTGTACTTTAGAATTTTATTGTATCTTTTTTTGATATATGGTCAGGTAGCACAGGCTGGCATTCTTTATCAGGTGTAGGTTACCAATAAAGATGATTTAAAGCCATATATGAGATCAGTGTTTGTTATTGTTGTGGACATTTAAGAAATGACTTTAAAACTTATGGTGCTGCATGCAAAAATCTTTGGTATTTGAGCACAGGCAGGAATGAGTGAAGAGACAAAAGCAGCTCAATTTGGTTGTAGGTGATATCTGGGCAGACCTGCCTGCCATTCTATTTACTAAAATTTATGCAACACAAATAGACATAAAGAAAATTTCCTTGCTTTAACTCCTCAGGGAGGCATATATAAGACGGGCCCCTTTCTCTCATGCAGCTTCTTGGATAAAGTGTGGATATGAGAATAGTGATCATTCTCTTGTGTTCT
Organism: Peromyscus leucopus; assembly: GCF_004664715.2. Taxonomy (NCBI): domain Eukaryota; kingdom Metazoa; phylum Chordata; class Mammalia; order Rodentia; family Cricetidae; genus Peromyscus; species Peromyscus leucopus. The sequence continues at coordinate 114,058,497 of NC_051083.1, forward strand.
GAGTGGCGGGGGAGGGGGACAGGAATGGTGTTTTTAGTACCAAAGCAGTGTTTCTGGGTATAGAAGCTAGTTTCTAGGCAAGCACTGTGCTTGAATCTCTGGGGGCACAGGTTCTGGCTGTCTTTTCGTGATTGTTTGATGTTAGTATTCTAGACAGGGCCTATGTTTTACCAATTTGATTTTGGAAAATATGGGGGAACTTTTGTGACTAAAAAGTATGAGCTTGTTCCTGGTCACATTGGTGGTGCATATGTCTTAAAGGGGTCAGCACCCAGAGGCTTCAAGATTCCTCCGAGGAATCACATTTCTGTACAGCCTTAATTGTTTGGGATAGACTTAGGACGTGAACTTTGAGGGAATTCACAACCTTTCATGAATTGGCTCTCTCCCATGAGGCCTTATATTGATAAGACCTGTACTTCCAAATGAATGTCATTTACTACATGTAGCTATTTATTGTTTTATTTTCTCAGTATGAGTATTTTGCCTGCATGTATGTCTGTGTACCACATGAGTCAGAAGAGGACCTTGTATCCCCCAGAACTGGAGTTACAGATGGATGTGGCCACCATATTGGTGCTGGGAATCACACCCATGTCCTCTGCTATCACAATAGGTGTTCTCAACTACTGAGACATCTCTCTAGCCCCTACATGTGGTTAAGGTAAAATAAACTAAAATGAAACTTCGAGTTCCTTTATCACAGTAATGAGCCAATGGCTCCGTGAGCCTTATGAGTATATACTAGACTACACAGGTAGAACAAACTCACTGTGGTGGTTTGAATGAAAATGGCTCCTATAGACTCACAGGGAGTGGCATCATTGGAGGAGGTATGGCCTTGTAGGAGTAGGTGTGGCCTTGTTGGAGGAAGGGTGTCACTGTAGGGGTGGAGTTTGAGGTCTCCTATGCTCAAGCTAGGCCTAGTGTGGCAGTCTCCTGCTGCTGCTTGTGGATAAAGATGTAGAACTCTCAGCTACCTTTCCAGCACCATGTCTGCCTGTATGCCGCCATGCTTCCCGCCATGCTGATAATGGACTAAACCTCTGAACCTGTAAACCAGCCCCAATGAAGTGTTTTCTTTTATAAGAGTTGCCATGGTCATGGTGTCTCTTCACAGCAATAGAACACTGACTAAGACACCATCAGAGAACATTCTTCTGGACAGCACTGAACTGGGTACTTCAGGCATGGTGGAGTTGGATGTGGTTGTGATTCATGGTACAGGCCTCTCAATTTTGGCTCAATTCTTCCAGAAAACTTCAATGTTGACCACTCTAGTTTACAAAATGACTCCATTTGGGAATCCTTCTTAGGTGTCCCCATCTTTCATGACATGCTGTCTTTTTGGTATAACGTTTTGATTTTTGTCTTTTTTATGATTCATGTTTATTATTTTTAATTGTATGTAGATGTGTGTATGCAGGTGAGCATGGCAATACAGATGGCCTCAGAGGCCAGAGCTAGCATTACAGACAACTGTGGGTTACCTGACGTGGGTGCTAGGAACTGAACTTGGATCCTATGGTCATAGGGCCCTCAAGAGCAGAGCTTAAACCCATAATGTATAGATGTGTCACTATGTGGGGCCTAGTCCTCTTCTCATGCTAGAACACTTAGCAAAAGTGTCACTCAAACTCTCCTTATCTCAGTAATGAGACTCAGCATGAGGACAGATAGCATGTCATCTTCCAAACTCATTTAGTTTTATTTTTTCTTTATTTTTATGTGTTTCAGTGTTTTGCCTGCATGTATGTCTGTACACCACTTGTATACCTGGTGCCCATGGAGATCAGAAGAGGGCATCGGATCCCTTGGGACTAGAGTCACATGTGGTTGTGAACCTCCATGTAAGTACTGAAAATCAGATCTGGGTCTTCTGGAAAAGCAGCCAAGGCTCTTAATCACTGAGCCAACTCTTCAGCTTCCTTCACCACTTACTTTTAAAGGAATGTCAGCATGCTTGTGAGACACAGAGGCTTTACCTTTTGTCCTGTTCATGGGGTGGGAGTGGAGGTAAAGGTAATGAAGATTTGGAAATATTGGCATTAGATCTAGAGAACACCTTTGATGGAACTGATGACTTCTTTGTCCCATCAGATACCCATTTGGAAGTATTGGAAACAGGGTCTGTGAATAAATAGTAAAAGACACGCAGGCATTTATTATGCTTCCCAGTGGAGTCTGTCATGCTAGGAGATTGACAACTTAAGACTGAAAGCTGCAGTTAAAGAATGATGTGTGGTTTTTAAAGTGCTTCCAAAAAAATGTATTTCTCCACTTCATATGGTCAGTGAGGGTAGATACCTTAGCTAAGGCCACATGGGTAGAATGCCAGGAGCCAAGTTGGCACAGGGCTACTGCTGTGGATATCAAATACATGTAAATAAATCTGATTGGCCAATAGCCAGACAGGAAGTATAGGCGGGACTAACAGAGAGGAAAATTGAGGAAGGAGGAAGGAGAGGAGAGACTGCCTGGGGCCGCCGCCAGGACAAGCAAGATGTAAGGTACCAGTAAGCCGAGCCACGTGGCAAAGTATAGATTAATAGAAATGGGCTAAATATAAGAGTGAGAGCTAGACAATGATAGGCCTGAGCTAATGACCAAGCAGTTTAAATAATGTAAGAGTCTCTGTGTTTATTTTTTCTTTCTTTTTTTATTTTAAAATACTATTCAGTTCTACATAATAGCTACAGATTCACTTGTTCTCTCCCTTCCTGCCCCCCTCCCCTTCCCCCCGGGCCAGTCCCCTCCTCCCAGATTGAGCCAAGCGTCCCTGCATAAGTCCCAGGTTTCAAACAGCTAACTCATGCAACGAGCCCAGGACCTGGTACCACTGCCTAGATGTCTCCCAAGCAGATCAAGCCAATTGACTGTCTCACCTATTTAGAGGGCCTGATCCAGTTGGGGACCCCTCAGCCTTTGGTTCATAGTTCATGTGTTTCCATTCATTTGGTTATTTGTCCCTGTGCTTTATCCAACCTTGGTTTCAACAATTCTCGCTCATATAAACCCTCCTCTTTCTCACTAATTAGACTCCCAGCGCTCCACCAGGGGCCTAGCCTTGGATGTCTGCATCCAGATTCCTCAGTCCTTGGATGGGTTTATGGCACAACTATTAGGGTGTTGGGCCATCCCATCACCAGAGTAGGTCAGACCCAGCTGTCTCTCGACCATTGCCAGCAGTCTTTTGTGGGGGGTATCTTTGTGGATTTCTGTGGGCCTCTTTAGCTCTTTATTTCTTCCTTTTCTCATGTGGTCTTCATTTACCATGGTCTCCTATTCATTGTTCTCCCTCTCTTTTCTTGAACCAGCTAGGATCTCCCGCTCTCTTTCCCATGACACTCGCCCTTCATTGCTCCCACTCATGTCCAGGCTGTTCATGTAGATCTCATCCATTTCTGTGTCTTTCTTGGGGTCCCGTTTTCCAGGTAGCCTCACTGGTGATGTGAGTAGCAGTCCAGTCATCCTTTTTCCACATCTAGCATCCTCCTATGAGTGAGTACATACCATATTTGTCTTTCTGAGTCTGGGTTACCTCACTCAGGATGATTTTTTCTAGATCCATCCATTTGCATGCAAACCTCATGATGTCATTGTTTTTCTCTGCTGAGTAGTATTCCATTGTGTATATGTGCCACAATTTATTTATCCAATCTTCAGTTGAAGGGCATCTAGGTTGTTTCCAGGTTTTGGCTATTACAAACAATGCTGATATGAACATAGCTGAGCAAGTGCTCTTGTGGTATGATTGAGCATTTCTTGGGGGTGTTTATTTTATAAGTGGGCTCTGGGATTGGCGGGAGCTGGAGAGAAATTCTACAGCTACAGGCTACTTCTGTGTGCTATGCACCCTGATGTTCCTTTCCTTCCCCTTTCTCTTTGTTTCCTTTCTCAGTCACCTATCCCTGCCTCCCATCCTCCTCCTCCTCCCTCTCATCCTTTTAATGAGAAAAGGAGACAGAGGCTCATTCTGTAACCCATGCATCCTTAAACTTGCCATCTTATTTCTATCCCCAGAGTACTGAGATAACAAGTTTGACTCATCATTTCTGTCTATGCCTGATGTTCCTTTTCTTCTTTTAATGATATTTTATTATGTGTAGGAGTGTTTCTGCAGCATGTATATCTGTGCATGATGTATATGACAGGTGCCCTGTCAAATCCCATGGAACTGGAGTTACAGAGCTGTGGGTGCTGGGGATCAAATTTGGGTCCTCTGGAAGAGTAACAAGTGCTCTTAATCACTAAGACACCTCTTCAGGCCCTACCTTATGTTTCTTGAACTAACTTTATGCAGTGTTACTTCTTTATCTGAACAGACAACTATAAAAAATGGCTGTGGCCGAACCTGGCTGAACAGGTAATTTTCCACCCTTCAGTGTAAGTGGCCCTCTCAGAAGATCCAGGTGGCCGCAGCAGTGCATTAAAAAGTGGCAATTGTTTCCCAATCACTTTGGATAAATTTCAGTTGATCAACTCCCAAGTGGTTTGTTGTGTGAGCTATAAATAACACATGTGGCCAATAAGTGTCTCCATTTGGGCTCATTTTTCTGCATCAGTTGTTCTGTACATTGGGCTTTTAAAGCACATCCTGTTTTGCATTAGCAGAGTCATTATTTTATCTCTAAGGACAGAAATTATCTGAATTTATCTGAACTGCTGATGCAGCATGATGGGATATGGCACTACATGAAAAGATAGACTACTAAAACACATACTTTCTTATTTCCAGAAATACTTAAAGTTCTCCCAAACCTCTTATGGTTTCCCGGTGTTAATTTTCTCCAGAAACATAACCTTGGAAATATTAAGAATCAAGAATTTCAAGCTACTATTCATAATAGCCAGAAGTTAGAAACAACCTATATGTCCCTCAATAGAACAGATAAAGAAAATTTACAAAATGGAGTATATTATATTACATGTATCAAGTACAATGTAAATGGTACATTTACATAATGGAGTACTACTCAGCCATTAAAAAAATAAAATCATCATAAGGGAAACTGTCAGAAATACTGAATAGTGAAATAAAGACTTTTGCCATTGGCCTTAGAAAAATGAAATCATGCAATTCTCAGATAAATGTATGGAAGTGGAAAAAATCATCCCGTGGGAGGTATCCCAGGCCCAGAAAGACGAATATGGTATGCATTTGCTTATATGTGGCTATAAGTTGTTAAGCCAATGATTACCAAGCTACAATCAGTAGGTATAGAGTAATACAATACATACACTACAGAGGGTAGGTATAGAGTAAGGGGTTGGTGGTGGTGGGGAACGACAGATAGATCTCCCTAGAAAAGGGAAATAGAATAGATAATTATGGATGGATGGGGGATGAAATGGGTGGATCAAGTGTGGAGGTGGAGGGAAGAAGGGGTTGTAGGAGAGAATATGGGGAGAGACAGCTAATATTAAGGGCCATTTTCAAGGTAGTATGGAACCCTAACACAGTAGAAGCTTCCTAAAAGATATACATATAGGAAGGTGATCTAAATGAAATTGACAATTAATGGAGGAGGCAGAGCCCCAACTGGACATCTGTCACCAAATGAAGCTTCCAGTACTGGGATTGGATGACATCTAATTGAGTTGTTGGCCAAAGGGGTCCTATGGGAACCCCCAAACATCCCAGGCTGGTTATTTTCCACAAACTGATGGCAAGGCCCCATTGCTGAAGATGACACCTACAGAACCATTGAACGTGGAGATGTTGAGCCTGTATAGAGTCTTCACTCTTTGGTACAGGACGACACTCTGTGTACCACCAAAAGACAAACCTAAGAAACAATCCAGCCACAAAACCTTTGATCTAAAACGGTGTCCTGCCTAACAAGTGTGCTAGTGCCATGGTGGCACAAAGCTTGTGGGAGTAACCAAATTTCTAAGAGATGAATTCATACCTGACGCTGCTTTGGTGATCAAGAACCTGAGACTAGATAGCCAAGGGACCTAGGGTAAAACCAAATACTTCTGTTCTAAATAAATAAATAAATAAATAAATAAATAAATAAATAAATGACTCTCAATGACATTCTGTTATACTCATAGATCAGTGCCTTGCTCAGTCATCATCAGAGAAACTTCCTCCTGCAGCAGATGAGACAAATACAGTGAACCACAGCCAGACATTATGAAGAGAGTGGGAGACCTTGGAACACTCAGACTAAATGGAATGTCCCCATCAAATTTCTCTCCCCAGGGCTCAGTGAACCCTGTGGAAGAGGAGGCAGAAAGAGTGTAAGAGCCACAGGGATGGAGGACACCAGGATAACAAGGCCCTCTAAGTCAACATGAGCAAAGCTCATATGAATTTACAGAGACTGAAGCAGCATGCACAGGGCCTGTATTGGTCTGCACCAAATCTTTTGCATATATATTACGGCTTCCAGTTTAGTGTTTGTATGGATTCCTAAATGTGTGAACGAGTGCCTGCTCTTGTGCTCTTTTCCTTCTGCTGGTTTGCTTTGTCCAATTCTGATGTGTGAATTTGTGTTTTTAATCTTACTATATTTTATTTTATTGTTGTCCTTTAGAAGCTTGTTTTCTAAGGAGAGACATAAAGGGAGTGACTCTGGAGGGAAGGTGAGGTGAGGAGGAACTGGGAGGAGCAGAGGAAGGGGAAACTGTAACTGGGATATTATGTGAGAGAAATCTATTTGCTGTAGAATATTATTTTAAAGTGTGTTACTTTTTTATGTTGCATTTGCTTAACTCTGTGAAGCTGTGTTACTTTGTCTGCCTTAAACACCTGATGGTCTAATAAATGGCCAATATCGAGACAGGAGCGAGAAATTGGTGGGGCTGACAGGCAGAGAGGATAAATAGAAGAAGAAATCTGGGAGAAAGAGGAGAGCTGGGAGCCAGAGAAGGAAAGAACAACAGGGGCTGGCCACCCAGCTACACAGCAAGGCGCGGAGAAAGAGTGAGATTTACAGAAGTAAGAGAATGGGAAAAGCCCAGAGGCAAAAGGTAGAGGGGTTAATTTAAGAAAAGCTGGTTAGAAACTAAGCCAGGCCAGGCATTCATAATTAAGAATAAGCTTCTGTTTGTGATTTATTTGGGAGTTGGGTGGCGCCCCTCCCCCAAAAGAGCAAAAACAAAAACAAATTTGACATTCCAACGTGGGCCAGATTTCCATGTAGGGCTCGAGAAAGCTGAACAACAAAAAAGGGATACGGCTCCTTTAAGAGTTTCAGCCTGACAGTTTCTGCCAGTCAGTGAGCTCTTGAGCAGTCAGTATGTTAAGTAGAAACAAAAAACTAAGTAAAAACACCTGCTGCAGTGTCAGCATTGGCATTCTAGAGCTCTAGGAAGGTTGAATGCTGTTCCTAGTCAGACAAACCGCCAACCGCCCATGAATTTCACACTTGGCTTTCAGGGCCCGAGAAGCAGGCAGAGTCAGCTGAGAGCCCCACGTGGAGAATCCAGATGTAGCTTAGCAGTCTAAGGTTTGCTCACATGGTCAATAAAAGGCTGAAGATAAACAGTAAAAGAATTCCAGATGGAAAAACCTCCAAGCAGGTTACAGTGTGTTTAACAATGTGCTTAGACTTAAGAAAAGGAAAAGGGAATAGTCATAGAAAAAAGATGAACAGTTTATAAAATAAAGTCTTTAAAGAGAGAGTAAATGAAAAAAGTCACATAAGATGGGAAAGGATCCCACATAAGGTGGGAGTTTGGATCCTGTATGTTGTGTTGATTTTGAATTTTTTGAATGGTCATAAGCAAACAACAGCTGCTAAGAGACATGGGATTGAAAGTGGGACTGTTGAAATAAACCCACTTTATATCTTAGGAATGCCTTAACTTTAAGAAAGAAGTCAAATATATTTGTCAAATGGAAATCAAAAATGCTTTGGAGTTTTGTTTCCACAGGAGATGAGACGCTGTGGATTCCTTCAGGGTTAATACGGATCAAGTTTGTTCAGGTGAGACCTCCTGAAACTGGACAGGTGATATCTATCAGCAAAGGTTACTGCTGGTTTTCCCAGGACTTGGTCATTATCTCAAAATTTTCTCTCTGGGACCCTAAAGATACTTTGTCCACAGACAGCAGGGAAGCAGTATGGAGAAAACTACACCCACATTCCCAAGAGGGCTGTGGGAGCCTTTCGGTTATTTAGTATGTTATGGATGTTTGTTATCATTTAGGGGAATGTAGAATATTGATACAAATTGAAAAGTTATTTTTGTTACACTGTGTATATGTTTCTACTCTTGTTTAAAGGACTTTTGTACATTGATGCAAATTTAAGGTTATTTTTGTTACAACATATTGTATGTATGTTTTTATTTTTGTTTGAGGTATTGTACCTATGCAGTTCATTTGGAGTGTAAGGTAAAGCTCTAGTTTTTGAAAACTGTTGTTATAAACTATATATGATAATCAGGAAACATAGGTTAGTGGTTAGTCATTTATAACAATCAAATTTGTAGATATGTTAGCTATGATTTCCAGATCATATAGAGATCTATTTTACATAGATAGATGGTCTTCAGACCTTTCAAAGACCTACAGAATATGGCCTTTTAAATGTTTTGTTAACTTAAGGTTTTTTTCATGACAATGAGACACTTCTGTTCCTGGCAGCACCAATTTACTTCAGAGATGATGGGCATTGAAGAAACTCCTTATGGAGTTTGCTTTCATGTGGCAAGGTCAGCTACTGGGCAAAGAAACTGTTCTTGCCTTTGATTTCTGACAATGTGTTATGCAGACTGGACAGGCAGACCCATAGGAAAGTGACTGCTGATCTTTGCCAAAAGAAGGCAAAGATGGTCCTTTGGGGTTCCTGCTTCACAGAAGAAACTGCCAGACATTTTGCAGGACACAGAGGAAAGTGACTGATGAACTTTGCCAAAACAAGGCAGGACAGTCCAAAATTCCTGCTTCATAGTAAAGTCTGCCAGGTACTTTTGGCCTGTAGGTTGAAGATGGATGCCCCAATGTTGCAGAGGAACTCTGGGTGACTGTCCAGGCAGCTAAATGTCTCTGTTGTTAGATAATATTACATCTTTCTGGGTCTTTGATGGAGTTGAAGGCTAAATAGTTATAGTTGCAGTTTTTCTTAGTTATGATAGATAGTAAATTAGGTATAAAACTTTGGATTTACTAAGATAGGATAGATAATGCATTATTTTCTTTGAATATACTAACTACAAATGGACTGAATATTGTAAATTAATTCTTACTTGAAAACTGTTTTTGTTCTATGTAGTTATACTATGTTAAAGTTAAAAGTAAGAGAACAGGAAAAGCCCAGAGACAAAAGGTAGATGGGTTAATTAAAGTTAAGAAAAGCTAGTTAGAAACTAAGCCAAGCTAAGACAGGGCATTCATAATTAAGAAGAAGCCTCTGTTTGTGATTTATTTGGGAGCTGGGTGGCGCCCCTCCTATTTTTTTTCAGAAAAAAGTTATAAGCTAAAATAACAGATGGCAATTTGCCCTCTGGATAAATGGGGCAAGTTTAGCTTCTCCAATTTTTTTTAAAGATTTATTTATTTACTATGTATACAGTGTTCTGCCTGCATTTATGCCTGCAGGCCAGAAGAGGGCACTAGATTTCATTACAGATGGTGGTTGTGAGCCACCATGTGGTGGCTGGGAGTTGAACTCAGGACCTCTGGAAGAGCAGTCAGTGTTCTTAACCTCTGAGCCATCTCTCCAGCCCTAGCTTCTCCAATTTTTAATGGCACTAGAATGTTTGGTAATTTTAAATATCAAGAATGCTCTAAAAATTAATGGGAGCAAAGCCAAAACCTATAGGGGTCAAGTACAAAGGCTTGCATGTGGAGTTCTAGTGTTTGAACAATTTAGACCAAGGCTTAGTTACAAGACTAAGATATGTGCTGCAAGGGAGCATTCTGAAAAATCTCACTGGAGGGAAAAATGAAGCTTTGCTTGAAATTGGGAGATCTTGCTAAAAATGCAAATATCTGGACATCATTTACCAAAGATGCTGAGTGGGCAGGTCTGAGGAAGAGATGGGATTCTTCACTATTTTTTTTTAATTTTATAATTAATTTAATTTTACATATCAGCCACAGATTCCTCAGTCCTCCCTCCTCCCGCCCCCTGCCCTACTCCCCTAGTCCACCCCCCATTCCCACCTCCACCAAGGCAAGGACTCCCCTGGGGATTCAGCACAGCCTGGTAGATTCAGTTGAGGCAGGTCCAGTCCCCTCCTCCCTTCACCTAGGCTGAGCCAAGTGTCCCACCATAGGCCCTAGGTTCCAAACAGCCAGCTCATGCACTAAGGACAGGCCCTGGTCCTACATCACTTTTTTTTTTTTTTTTTGGTTTTTCGAGACAGGGTTTCTTGTGTAGCTTTGCGCCTTTCCTGGAACTCACTTGGTAGCCCAGGCTGGCCTCGAACTCACAAAGATCCGCCTGCCTCTGCCTCCCGAGTGCTGGGATTAAAGGCGTGCGCCACCACCGCCCGGCTTTACATCACTATTTTTTAAAAAGATTTATTTGTGTGTGTGTGTGTGTGTGTGTGTGTGTGTGTGTGTGTGTGTGTGTGTGTGTGTGTGTGTGTGTGTGCGCGCGCGTCTGTGTGTGTCTGTGTATGTGTGTGTGTATACAGATCTGTATGTGCTAGTGTATATGCCTTTGTGCAAATATTGGCTAGAAGCAAACTTTGGGTATCCTCTATCATTCCTTGTGTATTCCTCCAAGACAAGGTCTTTTCCTGAACCTGAGGTTCACATTTTCTCAGCTAGGTTACAGGCCAGCAAACCCAGCAATCCCCAGCTATCTTCCTGTCTCCATCCCCCTTAAAGCTAGGGCTACAGGTGTGCACAGGTCACCCAGCCTTTTGTGTGGGTTCTGGGATCTGGATTCTAGTCCTCACAATTATGCAGCAAGTGCTGTTAACCTCTGAGCCTTCTCTCCAGCCCCACTATTGTTGTTGTTGTTTTTAATTAGAATTAAGGTTGCAAGAAATTCAGGATGGTTTCAATCTCAGTATGCAGCCAAGGATAACCTTGAACTTCTGATCCTCTTATCTCTGCCTCCCAAGTGCTAGGTTTTCTGGTGTGAGCTTTCATGCCCAGTTTATGTGGTACTGAGGGTCAAACCCAGGGCTTCCTGCATACTAGTCAAGTACATTACAACTGAGCTATATCCCTATCCCCACAGCTGTAATTTTAATGTTATGATTCTGTGAGCCTTTTAAAAAACATCTCAACACAACGTTGGCTGTTTATATGTTTTCTTCTCCAACATCTGGATCAGAGCACAGATTTGTTGTTTGATTTTATAAATTCTGTTCGGTGAGTTCTCACAGTGACACAACCATCAAGGTGTGTGTGTGGGGGGGAGGTATATGTCAAAGGGAAGGACGGAATTTTACGACTTGATTGGTCATGTCACCTGAAACCCAGCTGGGTTCCTTTTCCTCTCCACTGAACTCAGGAATACAGTGGTGACTGGATTGCATTGCCAGGTTGGCAAAAAGAAAGTGTGGGATGAAAGTCCTAAGCTCTATGACAGGGGTTTGATGTCTGGCTCTGCCACTGGCTGGCTGTACAACCTCTATTTTCTCTTTGGTGCAGTAGGACATAACTTACAAGAGGGTCACAGAGTCATAAGCTGTTTCACTTCTGGGACTGTTCCTTCATCCATCAGATAGAGGTAACACCCCATAGGAGAGATGGAGACAAGCCCTTAGGAGAATGCCTGACATACAGCTGGTACTTAATCAATGTACTTCTAGTGTGGTTTAAGTCAAAGAATTGTATAACAACCTGAAAATTGCAATCTATATTCACTTTAATATTTCAGACCCTCGTTGGTGGTGGATTGGTACTGCAAGATAGGAGCCACCTCACAAATGTTTCTATGCAGAATGAAAACTGTGTTAGAAATAGATCCCACTATTAGGAATAGAGCTGCTGTGAACACAGTTGAGCAAGTGTCCTTGTGGTATGATTGACCACTCTTTGGGTACATGCCCAAGAGTTGTATAACTGGGTCTTGCATAGATCATTTCCCAATTTTCTGAGAAACTGCCATATTGATTTCCAATGTGGCTGTACAAGTTTACACTCCAACCAGCAGTGGAGGAGTATTCTCCTTATGTCACATCTTCTCATATGTATGTATGTATTTTTGATCTTAGCCATTCTGATAGGCTGTAGTGGTTTGAAAGAAAATGGCCCCCAAAGGGAGTGGCACTATTAGGAGGTGTGGTCTTGTTGGAGGAAGTGTGTCACTGTGGTCCCAGACATGCTTAAGCGACCCCCCAGTGAAGCAGTCTACTTCTTGTTGCTTGCATATCAACATGTAGCAGCTACCTTTCCAGCACCAGGTCTAGCTCCACACCACCATGCCCCACCATGATGATTATGGACTGAACCTCTGAATTGTAAGTGAGCCACCACAATTAAATATTTTCTTTGTAAGAGTTGCTGTGTTTATGGTGTCTCTTCACAGCAATAGAAACCCTAACTAAGACAGAACTATAAGATGGCTCTCAGAGTCATTTTGATTTACATTTCCCTGATGGCTAAGGAAATTGAAGATTTCCTTAAGTGTTTCTCTGCCATTTTAAATTTGTCTGTTGAGAATGCTCTGTTTATAGCTGTACCCCATTTTTAATTGGATTATTTTTTGATGTCTAGTTTCTTGAGTTATTTTATATTTTGGAGAGTAGCTCTCTGTCAGATGTGAGGTTGGTGAAGATCTTTTCCCATTCTGTAGGCTGCTGCTTTGTCTGAATAATGGTGTCCTTTGCCTTACAGAAGCTTTTCAGTTTCATGAGGTCCCATTTATTAACTGTTGCTCTCAGTGTCTGTGCTGTTGGTGTTATATTCATGAAGTTGTCTCCTGTGCCAATGCATTCAAGACTGCTTCCTACTTCTATCAGGTTCAGAGTAACTGGATTTATGTTGAGGTCTTGGATCCACTTAGACTTGAGTGTTGTGCATGGCGATAGATATGGATATATTTTCAATCTTCTACATGCCAACATCCAGTTATGCTAGCACCATTTGTTGAAGATGCTTTCTTTTAAACGTTGTATATTTTGGGGTTCTTTGTCAAAATTTGGTGTCCATAAGTATGTGGATTTATGTCTGGGACTTTGATTTGATTCCATTGATCCACCTGTCTGTTTTTATGCTAATATCATACTGTTTTTATTACTACAGGTCTGTAGTAGATCTTGAAGTCAGGGATGGTGATACTTCTGGAAGTTCTTTTATGGTACAGGATTGTTTTTAGCTATCCTGGGTATTTTTTGTTTTTCCATATGAAGATGAGTACTGTTCTTTCAAGGTCTATAAAAAATTGTGTTGGAATTATGATGGGGATTGCATTGAATCTGTAGATTGCTTTTTGTAAGATGGCCATTTTTACTATGTTAAAACTACTGGTCCATATGTTCATAATAGCTTTATTCATAACAGCCAGAACCTGAAAACAGCCTAGATGCCCCTGAAATGAAGAATGAATAAAGAAAATGTGGGATATTTTCTAGATAGTTTCAGGCTGTTCTGGAACTTGCTCTGGAGACCAGGCTGGTATAGATTACGGAGATTTACCTGCCTTAACCTCCTAGGTGCTAGGATAAAGGTGTGTGCCACTACCACCCAGCTACAGCGTGGAACCAGTTAAGAACTCAGGTTTCCCAGGTTACACAGAAATTATCAGACATGTTTGGCTTGGAATAAAGAAATCATTCCAAATAAAAAGAATAAAATTAATATTGTGGATCTTCTCTGAGGTAGTAACAGAGGTAGAGGAGGACTTAAGGGAAGGAGTTGTAAAAGTGTATGAATTTTTCACTCCAGTTGTCCTTAGGAAATTCTCAGCAATTGAGGGATCTAGAGCCAGGAAGTGCCAGGATATGGCAGTGGTAAGGAGCATGCAAGTGGAAAAGAGTATGGTAGGGGTAGGGAGCATGTATGGGGTTAAGAGTATGGTAGGAATAAAGAGCATGTGGGTGGTAAAGAGTATGGTAGGGGTAAGGAGCATAGCCATGTTAAGGAGTGTGGCAATGTTAAGTAGAGTGGAAATGTTAAGGCACAGGGAACTGTGAAGGAGTGTACAGTGTTAAGGAGCATGGCAGTGATAAGGGGCATGGCAGTAGTAAAGAACATGGTAGTATTATATAGTGCGGCAGTGGTAAGGGACATGGCTGAGGTAAGGAATGTGGCAGTGGTAAAAGGATGACAGTGGTAAGGGGCATGGCAGTGGTAAGGGGCATGAACCTGGTAAGGAGAATGGAATTTGCATGCAGTTTGAAGTGGTGTCCAGCTTCGAAGTGATAAAGAATGTGGCAGTGGTAAGGGGTGGTACAGTGGTAAGGATAATGGAAGTGGCATAGAATGTGACAGAACTAAGATAAGGGCAGTGGTAAGGAGTGTGTCAGTGGTAAGCGGTGTGTCAAGGTAAGGAGTGAGTCAGTGGTAAGGAGTGTGTCAGTGGTAAGCGGTGTGTCAAGGTAAGGAGTGAGTCAGTGGTAAGGAGTGTGTCAGTGGTAAGCGGTGTGTCAAGGTAAGGAGTGAGTCAGTGGTAAGGAGTGTGTCAGTGGTAAGGAGTGTGTCAGTGGTAGGAAGTGTGTCAGTGGTAAGGAGTGTGTCAGTGGTAGGAAGTGTGTCAGTGGTAAGGAGTGTGACAGTGGTAAGGAATGTGACAGTGGTAAGGAGCACAGCAGTGGTAAAGAGTGTGTCAGTGGTAAGGAGTGTGTCAGTGGTAAGGAGTGCGTCAGTGATAAGAAGTGCAGCAGTGGTAAGGAGTGTGACAGTGGTAAGGAGTGTGTCAGTGGTAAGGAGTGTGTCAGTGGTAAGGAGTGTGTCAGTGGTAAGGAGTGCAGCAGTGGTAAGGAGTGTGTCAGTGGTAAGGAGTGTGTCAGTGGTAAGGAGTGCAGCAGTTGTAAGCAGTGCAGCAGTGGTAAGGAGTGTGTCAGTGGTAAGGAGTGTGTCAGTGGTAAGGAGTGCAGCAGTGGTAAGGAGTGCAGCAGTGGTAAGGAGTGTGTCAGTGGTAAGGAGTGTGTCAGTGGTAAGGAGTGTGTCAGTGGTAAGGAGTGTGTCAGTGGTAAGGAGTGCAGCAGTCCTAAGATGTGTGTCAGTGGTAAGGAGTGTGTCAGTGGTAAGGAGTGCAGCAGTCCTAAGATGTGTGTCAGTGGTAAGGAGTGTGTCAGTGGTAAGGAGTGCAGCAGTCCTAAGATGTGTGTCAGTGGTAAGGAGTGTGTCAGTGGTAAGGAGTGCAGCAGTCCTAAGATGTGTGTCAGTGGTAAGGAGTGTGTCAGTGGTAAGGAGTGCAGCAGTCCTAAGATGTGTGTCAGTGGTAAGGAGTGTGTCAGTGGTAAGGATTGCAGCAGTCCTAAGATGTGTGTCAGTGGTAAGGAGTGTGTCAGTGGTAAGGATTGCAGCAGTCCTAAGATGTGTGTCAGTGGTAAGGAGTGTGTCAGTGGTAAGCAGTGCAGCAGTGGTAAGGAGTGTGTCAGTGGTAAGGAGTGCAGCAGTGGTAAGGAGTGTGTCAGGGGTAAGGAATGTGTCAGTGGTAAGGAGTGCAGCAGTGGTAAGGAGTTTGTCAGGGGTAAGGAGTGCAACAGTGGTAAGGAGTGTGTCAGTGGTAAGGAGTGTGTCAGTGGTTGAGTGCAGCAGTGGTAAGGAGTGCAGCAGTGGTAAGGAGTGCAGCAGTGGTAAGGAGTGCTTCAGTGGTAAGGAGTGTGTCAGTGGTAAGGATTGTGTCAGTGATAAGAAGTGCAGCAGTGGTAAGGAGTGTGTCAGTGGTAAGGAGTGTGTCAGTGGTAAGGAGTGTGTCAGTGGTAAGGAGTGCAGCAGTGGTAAGGAGGACAGCAGTCCTAAGATGTGTGTCAGTGGTAAGGAGTGTGTCAGTGGTAAGGAGTGCAGCAGTCTAAGATGTGTGTCAGTGGTAAGCAGTGCAGCAGTGGTAAGGAGTGTGTCAGTGGTAAGGAGTGTGCCAGTGGTATGGAGTGCAGCAGTGGTAAGGAGTGTGTCAGTGGTAAGGAGTGCAGCAGTGGTAAGGAGTGTGTCAGTGGAATGGAGTGTGTCAGTGGTAAGGAGTGTGTCAGTGGTAAGGAGTATGTCAGTGGTAATGATTGTATCAGTGGTAAGGAGTCCAGCAGTGGTAAATGTGTGTCAGTTTTAAGGAGAACAGCAGTGGTAAGGATGTGTCAGTGGTACGGAGTGCAGCAGTGGTAAGGAGTGTGTCAGTGGTAAGGATGTGTCAGTGGTAAGGAGTGCAGCAGTGGTAAGGAGTGCAGCAGTGGTAAGGAGTGTGTCAGTGGTAAGGAGTGTGTCAGTGGTAAGGAGTGTGTCAGTGGTAAGGAGTGTGTCAGTGGTAAGGATGTGTCAGTGGTAAGGAGTGCAGCAGTGGTAAGGAGTGCAGCAGTGGTAAGGAGTGTGTCAGGGGTAAGGAGTGTGTCAGTGGTAAGGAGTGCAGCAGTGGTAAGGAGTGTGTCAGGGGTAAGGAGTGTGTCAGTGGTAAGGAGTGTGTCAGTGGTAAGGATGTGTCAGTGGTACGGAGTGCAGCAGTGGTAAGGAGTGTGTCAGTGGTAAGGATGTGTCAGTGGTAAGGAGTGCAGCAGTGGTAAGGAGTGTGTCAGTGGTAAGGAGTGCAGCAGTGGTAAGGAGTGTGTCAGTGGTAACGAGTGCAGCAGTGGTAAGGAGTGCAGCAGTGGTAAGGAGTGTGTCAGTGGTAAGGTGTGCAGCAGTGGTAAGGAGTACAGCATTGGTAAGGAATGTGTCAGTGGTAAGGAGTGTGTCAGTGGTAAGGAGTGCTTCAGTGGTAAGGAGTGTGTCAGTGGTAAGGAGTGTGTCAGTGGTATGGTAAGTGCAGCAGTGGTAAGGAGTGTGTCAGTGGTAAGGAGTGTGTCAGTGGTAAGGAGTGTGTCAGTGGTAAGGAGTGTGTCAGTGGTAAGGAGTGCAGCAGTGGTAAGGAGTGTGTCAGTGGTAAGGAGTGTGTCAGTGGTAAGGAGTGTGTCAGTGGTATGGAGTGCAGCAGTGGTAAGGAGTGTGTCAGTGGTAAGGAGTGTAGCAGTGGTAAGGAGTGTGTCAGTGGTAAGGAGTGCAGCAGTTGTAAGCAGTGCAGCAGTGGTAAGGAGTGCAGCAGTGGTAAGGAGTGTGTCAGTGGTAAGGAGTGTGTCAGTGGTAAGGAGTGTGTCAGTGGTAATGAGTGTTTCAGTGGTCAGGAGTGTGTCAGTGGTAAGGAGTGTGTCAGTGGTAAGGAGTGCGTCAGTGGTAAGGAGTGCAGCACTGGTAAGGAGTGTGTCAGTGGTAAGGAGTGTGTCAGTGGTAAGGAGTGTGTCAGTGGTAAGGAGTGTGTCAGTGGTAAGGAGTGCAGCAGTGGTAAGGAGTGTGTCAGTGGTAAGGAGTGCAGCAGTTGTAAGCAGTGCAGCAGTGGTAAGGAGTGTGTCAGTGGTAAGGAGTGTGTCAGTGGTAAGGAGTGCAGCACTGGTAAGGAGTGTGTCAGTGGTAAGGAGTGGAGCAGTTGTAAGCAGTGCAGCAGTGGTAAGGAGTGTGTCAGTGGTAAGGAGTGTGTCAGTGGTATGGAGTGCAGCAGTGGTAAGGAGTGTGTCAGTGGTAAGGAGTGCAGCAGTGGTAAGGAGTGTGTCAGTGGAATGGAGTGCAGCAGTGGTAAGGAGTATGTCAGTGGTAATGATTGTATCAGTGGTAAGGAGTGTGTCAGTGGTAAGGAGTGTGTCAGTGGAATGGAGTGCAGCAGTGGTAAGGAGTATGTCAGTGGTAATGATTGTATCAGTGGTAAGGAGTCCAGCAGTGGTAAATGTGTGTCAGTTTTAAGGAGAACAGCAGTGGTAAGGATGTGTCAGTTGTAAGGAGTGCAGCAGTGGTAAGGAGTGTGTCAGTGGTAAGGATGTGTCATTGGTACGTAGTGCAGCAGTGGTAAGGAGTGTGTCAGTGGTAACGAGTGCAGGAGTGGTAAGGAGTGGGTTAGATGTCAGTGTTGTCACAAAAGTGCGGTAAGGAGTGTGTCAAGTGGTAAGGTGTGCAGCAGTGGTAAGGAGTACAGCATTGGTAAGGAGTGTGTCAGTGGTAAGGAGTGTGTCAGTGGTAAGGAGTGCTTCAGTGGTAAGGAGTGTGTCAGTGGTAAGGAGTGTGTCAGTGGTAAGGAGTGCAGCAGTGGTAAGGAGTGTGTCAGTGGTAAGGAGTGTGTCAGTGGTAAGGAGTGTGTCAGTTGTAAGGAGTGTGTCAGTGGTAAGGAGTGTGTCAGTGGTAAGGAGGGAGTGCAGCAGTGGTAAGAGTTTGTCAGTGGAAGGAGATGTGTGTCAGTGGTAAGGAGTGGTAGTGGCAGAGTCAGTGGTAAGAGGAGGTGTGTGTCAGTGGTAAGGAGTGCAGCAGTGGTAAGGAGTGAGCAGTGGTAAGGAGTGTTCAGTGGTAAGGAGTGTGTCAGTGGTAAGAGGGGTGCAGGGGGCAGGTGGTGGAGTGTGTCAGGGTAAGGAGTGTGTCAGTGGTAAGGAGTGTGTCGTGGTAGGAGTGGCAGTGGTAAGGAGGCAGCAGTGGTAGGGTGTGTCAGTGGTAAGGAGTTGTCAGTGGTAAGGAGTGCAGCGTGTAAGGAGTGTGTCAGTGTAAGGAGTGGCAGTGGTAAGGAGTGTGTCAGTGGTAGGAGTGGCAGTGGTAGGGAGTGCAGCAGTGGTAAGGAGTGTGTCAGTGGTAAGGAGTGCAGCAGTGGTAAGGAGTGCAGGCAGTGGTAAGGAGTGTGCAGTGGTAAGGAGGTGGTAGTCAGCGGTAAGGAGTGTGTCAGTGGTAGAGTGCAGAAGTGTGGTCAGTGGTAAGGAGTGTGAGTGCAGCAGTGGTAAGGAGAGCAGTGGTAAGGAGTGGTGCAGTGGTAAGGAGTGGCAGTGGTAGGTGTGTCAGTGGTAAGGAGTGTGCAGTGGTAAGGAGTGGAGTGGTAGGAGTGGAGTGGTAGGAGTGGCGTGGTAAGGAGGTGCAGGGGTAGGAGTGGGCAGTGGTAAGGAGTGGCAGTGGTAAGGAGTGTGCAGGGTAAGGAGTGTGTAGTGGTAAGGAGTGGGCAGTGGTAAGGAGTGGCAGTGGTAAGGAGTGCAGCAGTGGTAAGGAGTGTGTCAGTGGTAAGGAGTGTGTCAGTGGTAGGAGTGCAGCAGTGGTAATGGAGTGTGTCAGGGTAGGAGTGGGGCAGTGGTAAGGAGTGTGTCAGTGGTAAGGAGTGCGCAGTGGTAAGGAGTGCAGCAGTGGTAAGGAGTGTGTCAGTGGTAAGGGTGGGTGGGTGCAGTGGTAAGGAGTGTGTCAAGTGGTAAGGAGTGTGTCAGTGGTAAGGATGCACAGTGGTAAGGAGTGTGTCAGTGGTAAGGATGGCAGTGTAAGGAGTGCAGCAGTGGTAAGGAGTGTGTCAGTGGTAAGGAGTGTGTCAGTGGTAAGGAGTGTGTCAGTGGTAAGGAGTATGAATGGTCAGTGGTAAGGAGTGACAGCAGTTAAGGAGTGTGTCAGTGGTAAGGAGGTGTGGTGCGAGGGAGTGGTAGGAGTGCAGGTGGTAAGGAGTGTGTCAGTGGTAAGGAGTGCAGCAGTGCTAAGGATGGTTGTGTCAGTGGTAAGGAGTGCAGCAGTTGGTAAGGAGTGTCGTCAGTGGTAAGGAGTGCAGCAGTGGTAAGGAATGGTGAGTGTGTCAGTGGTAAAGCGAGTGTCAGCAGTGGGTAAGGAGTGTGCCAGTGGTGGAGTACAGCAGTGGTAAGGAGTGTGTCAG
>NC_051083.1:114078696-114201033 GCF_004664715.2 Peromyscus leucopus
TGTTCAAGGGGTAAGGAGTGCAACAGTGTAAGGACGTGTGTCAGTGGTAAGGAGTGTGTCAGTGGTTGAAGTGCAGCAGTGGTAAGGAGTGCAGCAAGTGGTAAGGAGTGTGTCAGTGTAAGGAGTGCAGCAGTGGAAGGAGTGAGCAGTGGTAAAGGAGTGTGTCAGTGGTAAGCGAGTGGTGTCCAGTGGTAAGGACGTGGTCAGTGGTAAGGAGTGTGTCAGTGGTAAGGAAGTGCAGCAGTGGTAGGAGTGTGTCAGTGGTAAGGAGTGCCGCAGTGGTAAGGAGTGCAGCAGTGGTCAGGATGTAGCAGTGTAAAAGGAGTGTGTCAGTGGTAAAGGATTGTGTCAGTGAATAAGCAAGTGCAGCCATGTAAAGGAGTGTGTCAGTGGTACAGGAGTGTGTCAATGGTAAGGAGTGGTGTCAGTGGTAAAGGAGTGCAGCAGTGGTAAGGAGGACAGCAAGTCCTAATATTGTTTTCAGTGGTAGCGAGTGTGTCAGTGGTAGGAGTGCAGCAGTCTAAGATGTGTGTGCATCAGTGGTAAGGAGTGCAGCAGTGGTAAGGAGTGTGTCTTGGAATGGAGTGCAGAGCCGTGTAGGAGTATGTCAGTGTAATGATTGTTCAGTGGTAAGGAGTTTCATGTAATGATTGTATCATGGTAAGGAGTCAGCGTGGTAATGTGTGTCAGTTTTAAGGAGAACATCAGTGGTAAAGATGTGTCGTGGTCGGAGTGCAGCAGTGTAAGGAGTGTGTCAGTGGAACGAGTGCAGCACTGTAAGGAGTGTGTCAGTGGTAGGAGTGTGTAGTGGTAAGGTGTGCAGCAGTGGTAAGGAGTAACAGCATTGGTAAGGAGTGTGCAGTGTAGAAGTGTGTCAGTGGTAAAGGAGTGCTTCAGTGGTAAGAGTGTGTCATGGTAGGAGTGTGTCAGTGGTAAGGAGTGACAGTCCTAGATGTGTTCAGTGGTAAGCGAGTGTGTCAGTGGTAAGGAGTGGCAGCAGTCTAAGATGTGTACAGTGGTAAGAGTGTGTCAGTGGTTAAGATTGCAGCAGTCCTAAGATGTGTGTCAGTGGTACAGGAGTGTGTCAGTGGTAAGGGATTGCAGCAGTCCTAAGATGTGTGTCATGTAAGGATTGTGTGCAGTGGTAAGCAGTGCAGCAGTGGTAAGAGTGTGTCAAGTGGTAGGAGTGCACAGTGGTAAGGAGTGTGTCCAGGGGTAAGGAATGTGTCAGTGGTAAGGTGCAGCAGTGGTAAGGACGTTTGGTCAAGGGGTAAGGAGTGCAACAGTGGTAAGGATGTTGTCAGTGGTAAGGAAGTGTGTCAGTGGTTGGAGTGCAAGCAGTGGTAAGGATGCAGCAGTGGTAAGGAGTGCAACGAGTGTAAGGAGTGTGTCATGGTAAGAGTGTGGTCAGTGGTTGGTGCAGCATGGTAAGAGTGCGCAGTGGTAAGGAAGTGTGTCCTGGTAAGGAGTGTGTCAGT
Source organism: Peromyscus leucopus (assembly GCF_004664715.2). Lineage (NCBI taxonomy): Eukaryota > Metazoa > Chordata > Mammalia > Rodentia > Cricetidae > Peromyscus > Peromyscus leucopus. Next base: position 114,080,175 of record NC_051083.1, read on the forward strand.
GGTAAGGAGTGTGTCAGTTGGTAAGGAGTGCAGCAGTGTAAAGGAGGACAGCAAGTCCTAAGATGTGTGTCAGTGTAAGAGTGTGTCAGTGGTAACGGAGTGCACGCAGTCTAAGATGTGTGTCAGTGGTAAGCAGTGCAGCAGTGTAAGGAGTGTGTCAGTGGTAAGGAGTGTGCCAGTGGTAAATGGAGTGCAGCAGTGGTAAGGAGTGTGTCCAGTGGTAAGGGAAAGTGCAGCAGTGGTTAAGGAGTGTGTCAGTGGAATTGGAGTGTGTCAGTGTAAGGAGTGGTAGTGGTAAGGAGTGGTGTCAGTGGTAAGGAGTGTGTCAGTGGAATGGGTGTGTCCGTGGTAAGGATTGTATCAGTGGTAAGGAGTATGTCAGTGGTAACTGATTGTATCAGTGTAACGGAGTCCAGCAGTGGTAAATGCTGTGTCAGTGGTAAGGAGTGCAGCAGCTGGTAAGGAGTGTGTCAGTTGGTAAGGAGTGTGTCAGTGGTAAGGACGTATGTCAGTGTAATGAAGTTGTATCAGTGGTAAGGAGTCCAGTAGTGGTCAATGTGTGTCAGTTTTAAGGAGAACAGCAGTGGTAAGGATGGTGTCAGTGGTACGGAGTGCAGCAGTGGTAAGGAGTGTGGTCAGTGGTAAGGAATGTGTCAGTGTAAGGAGTGCAGCAGTTGGTAGGAGTGGCCAGGCAGTGGGTAAGGAGTGTGTTCATGGTAAGGATGTGTCAGTGGTAAGGAGTGTGTCAGTGGTAAGGAGTGTGGTCAGTGGTACGGATGTGTCAGTGGTAAGGAGTGCAGCAGTGGAAGGAGTGCAGCATGGTAAGGAGTGTGTCAGGGGTAAGGAGTGTGCAGTGGTAAGGAGTGGCAGCAGTGGTAAGGATGTGTCAGTGGGTAAGGAGTATGTCAGTGGTAAGGAGTGTGTCAGCTGGTAAGGATGTGTCAGTGGTATCTGAGTGCAGCAGTGGAAGGAAGTGTGTAGTGGTAAGGATTTGTCAGTGGTAACGGAGTGCAGCAGTGGGTAAGGAAGTGGTGTCAGTGGTAAGGAGTGCAGCAGTCGTAAGGAAGTGTGGTCAGTGGTAACGAGTGCAGCAGTGGTAAGGAGTGCAGCCGTGGTAAGGAGTGTGTCAAGTGGTAAAGGTTTGCAGCAAGTGGTAAGGAGTACAGCATTGTAAGTGAATGTGTAGTGGTAAGTGAGTGTGTCAGTGGTAAGGAGTGCTTCAGTTGGTAAGGAGTGTGTCAGTGGTAGAGTGTGTCAGTGGTAAGGAGTGCAGCAGTGGTAAGGAGTGTGTCAGTGGTATAGGAGTGTGTCAGTGGTAAAGGATTGTGTTCAGCTGGTAAGGAGTGTGGTCAGTGGTAGATGCAGCAAGCAGTGAAGCGAGTGTGTCAGTGGTAAGGATGCAGCAGTTGTAAGCAGTGCAGCAGGTGGTAAGGAGTGTGTCAGGGTAAGGATGTTGTCAGTGTTAAGGAGTGTAGCAAGCTGTAAGGAGTGTGTCAGTGGTAAGGAGTGGAGAGTTTGTAAGCAGCTGCAGCAGTGGTAAGGATGTGTCAGTGTAAGGAGTTGTGTCATGTGGTATGGAAGTGCAGCAGTTGGTAAGGCCGTTGTGTCAGTGGTAAGCGAGTGCAGCAGTGGTAAGCGAGTGGCGTCAGTGGTAAGTTTAGTGTGTTAAGTGGTAAGGAGTGTGGTCAGTTCGGAATGGAGTGCAGCGTGGTGGAGTATGTCAGTGGTAATGATTGTATCAGTGGTTAAGGAGTGTGCAGTGGAATGGAGTGTGTCAGTGGTAATGATTGTTCAAGTGGTAAGGAGTATGTCAGTGGTAATGATTGTATCAGTGGTAAGGAGTCCAGCAGTTGTAAATGTGTGTCAGTTTTAAGGAGAAACAGGCAGTGGTAAGGATTGTCCAGTTGTAAGGAGTGCAAGCAGTGTAAGGAGTGTATCAGTGGTAAGGATGTGTCATTGGTACGGAGTGGCAGCGTGGTAGGAGTGTGTCAGTGTATAGAGTGCAGGAGTGCGTAAGGAGTGTGTCAGTGGTAGGAGTGTGTCAGTGGTAAGGTGTGCAGCAGTGGTCAAGGAGTACAGCATTGGTAAGGAGTGTGTCAGTGTAAGGATGTGGTCAGTGGTAAAGAGTGCTTCAGTGGTAAGGAGTGTGTCAGTGGGAAGGAGTGTGTCAGTGGTAAAGGAGGCAGCATGGTAGGAGTGTGTCAGTGGTTAAGGGAGTGTGTCAGTGGTAAGGGTGTGTCAGTGTAAGGAGTGTGTCAGTTGGTAAGGAGTGTGTCAGTGGTAAGGAGTGCAGCAGTGGTAACGATTTTGTCAGGGGAATGGTGTGCCAGCCGTGGGTAAGGAGTGTGTTGTGGTAAGGAGTGTGTCAGTGGTAAGGAGGCGTGTCAGTGGTAAGGGTATGTTCAGTGTAAGGAGTGTGTAGTGTAGGAGTGCAGCAGTGGTAAGGATGTGTCAGTGTAAGGAGTGTGTCAGTGGTAAGGAGGTCGTGGTCAGTGGTATGGAGTGCAGCAGTGGTACAGGAGTGTGTCAGTGGTAAGGAGTGTACAGGTGGTAAGGAGTGTGTCCAGTGGTAAGGAGTGCAGGCAGTTGTAAGTAGTGCAGCAGTGGTAAGGAGTGAAGCAGTGGTAAGCGAGTGTGTCAAGTGGTTTAAGGAGTGTGTCAGTGGTTAAGGAGTGCGTCTAGTGGTAGGAGTGCAAGCACTTGGTAATGAAGTGTGTCAGTGGTAAGGATGTGTAGTGGTAAAGGAGTGTGTCAGTGGTAAGGAGTATGTCAGTGGTAAGGAGTGTGTCAGTGGTAAGGCGAGTGTGTCAAGTGTAAGAGATGGCAGCAGTGGTAAGGAGTGTTGTCACGTGGTAACGAGTGCAGCAGTTGTAAGCAGTGCAGCAGTGGTAAGGAGTGGTCAGTGGTAAAGGAGTGTGTCCAGTGGTAAGGAGTGCAGCGTGGTAGCGAGTGTGTCAGTGGTAAGGAGTGTGTCAGTGGTAAGGATGTGTGTCAGTGGTAAGGAGTGTGTCAGTGGTAAAGGAGTGGTGTCAGTGGTATGGGAGTGCAGCAGTGGTAGGGAATGTTCAGTGGGTTAAGGAGTGCAGCAGTGGTAAAGCGAGTGTGTCATGGGTAAGAGTGCAGCAGTGGTAAGGAGTGCAGCATGGTAAGGATTGTCAGTGGTACAAGGAGTGTGTCAGTGGTAAGGAGTGCACATCCTACAGATGTGTGTCAGTCGGTAAGGAGTGTGTCATGGTAAGGAGTGCAGCAGTTCTAAGATGTGTTGTCAGTGTAAGGAGTGTGTCAGTGGTAAGGAGTGTGTCAGTGGTAAGGAGTGCAGCAGTGTAAGGAGTGTCAGGGGTAAGGAATGTGTCATGGTAGGAGTGCACGCAGTGTAAGGAGTTTGTCAGGGTAAGGAGTGCACGTGGTAAGGAGTGTGTCAGTGGCTAAAAGGAGTGTGTCAGTGGTGAGTGCAGGCAGTGGTAAGGAGTGCAGCAGTGTAAGGAGTGCGTCAGTGGTAAGGAGTGTGTCAGTGGTAAGGAGTGTGGTCAGTGGTAAGAATTGGTGTCATGATAAGAGTGCAGCAGTGGTAAAGGAGTGTGTCCTGGTAAGGAGTGTGTCAGTGGTAAGGAGTGTGTCAGTGGTAAGGAGTGGCAAGCAGTGGTCAAAGGAGCAGCAGCTCCTAATATGTGTGTCAGTGGTAAGGAGTTGTGTCAGTGGTAGGAAGTGCAGCAAGTCTAAATGTGTGTCATTGGTAAGGAGTGCAGCAGTGGTAAAGGAGTGGTTCAGTGGAATGGAGTGCAGCATGTAGGAGTATGTCAGTGGTAATGAAATTGTATCAGTGGTAAGGAGTAGTTCAGTGAGTAATGATTTGTATCAAGTGGTAAGGAGTCCAGCAGTGGTAAATTGTGTGCTCAGTTTAAGGAGAACAGCAGTGGTAAAAAGGATGTGTCAGTGGTACGGATTGCAGCAGTGGTAAAGGGCGTGTGTCAGTGGTAAGGATGCTGTCAGTGGTACGCGAGTGCAGCAGCTGTAAAGGGTGTGTCAGTGGTAAACGAGTGCAGCAAGTGGTAAGGAGTGGTGTCAGTGGTAAGCGAGTGTGTCAGTGGTAAAGGTGTGCCAGCAGTGTAAGAGTACGCATTGGTAAGGAGTGTGTCAGTGGTAAGGAGTGTGTCAGTGGTAAGGAGTGCTTCAGTGGTAAGGAGTGTGTCAGTGGTAAGGAGTGTGTCAGTGGTAAAGAGTGTGTCAGTGGTAAGAGTGGCAGCAGTGTAAGGATGTGTCAGTGGTAAGGAGTGTGTCAGTGGTAAGGCGTGTGTCCAGTGGGTAAGGAGTGTTGGTCAGTGGTAAGGAGTGTTCAGTGGTAAGGAGTGCAGCAGTGGTAAGGAGTTTGTCAGGGGTAAGGAGTACAGCATTGGTAAGGAGTGTGTCAGTGGTAAGGAGTGTGTCAGTGGTAAGGAGTGCAGCAGTGGTAAGGAGTGTGTCAGTGGTACGGAGTGCAGCAGTGGTAAGGACTGCACAGTGTAAGGAGTGCAGCAGTGGTTAAGGAGTGTTTCAGTGGTAAAGGAAGTGTGCTAGTGGTAAGGAGTGTGTCAGTCGGTAGGAGTGCAGCAGTGGTAAGGAGTGGTGTCAGTGGTAAGGAGTGTGTCAGTGGTAAGGAGCGTGTCAGTGATAAGGAGTGCTTCAGTGGTAGAAGTGTGTCAGTGGTAGGAGTGTGTCAGTGTAAGGAGTGCAGACGTGGTAAGGAGTGTGTCAGTGGTAAGGAGTGTGTCAGTGGTAAGGAGTGTGGTCAGTTGTAAAGGAGTGTTCAGTGGTAAAGGAGTGTGTCCCAGTGGTAAGGGATGTGTCGTTGGTAACGGAGTTTGTCAGGGGTATGGTTTGCAGTAGTGCGTAAGGATGTGTCAGTGGTAAGGAGTGTGTCAGTGGTAGAGTGCAGCAGTTGTAAGCAATGCAGCAGGGTAAGGAGTGCAGCAGTGGTAAGGAGTGTGTCAGTGGTAAGGAGTGTGTCAGTGTAAGGAGTATGTCAGTGGCTAAGGAGTGTGGGTCAGTGGTAAAGGAGTGCCGCAGTGGTAAAGGAGTGTGTCAGTGGTAAGGAGTGTGTCAGTGGTAAGGAGTGTGTCAAGTGGTAATGGAGTGCAGAGTGTAGGAGTGTGTCAGTGGTAAGGAGTGTAGCAGTTGGTAAGGAGTGTGTCAGTGGTAAGGAGTGCAGCAAAGTTGTAAGCCAGTGCAGCAGTGGTAAGGAGTGCAGCAGTGGTAAGGAGTGTGTCAGTGGTAAAGGCAGTGTGTCAGTGTAGGAGTGTGTCAGTAGTTAATGAGTGTTTCAGTGGTCAGGAGTGTGTCAGTGGTAGCGAGTGTGTCAGTGGTAAGAGTGCGTCAGTGGTAAGGAGTGTGTCCGTGGCTAAGTAGTGTGTCGTGGTAAGGAGTGTGTCCAGTGGTAAGGAGTGTGTCAGTGGTAAGGGTATGTCAGTGGTAAGGAGTGTGTCAGTGGTAAGGAGTGTGTCAGTGGTAAGGAGTGCAGCAGTGGTAAGGAGTGTGTGCAGTGTAAGGAGTGCAGCAGTTGTAAGCAGTGCAGCAGTGGTAAGGAGTGTGTCAGTGGTAAGGAGTGTGTCAGTGGTAAGGAGTGCAACAGTGGTAAGGAGTTGTGTCAGTGGTAAGGAGTGTGTCAGTGGTAAGTGAGATGGGTCAGTGGTAAGGAGTGGCAGCAGTGGTAGGAGTGTGTTAGTGGTAACGAGGTGGTCAGTGGTTGAGTGCAGCAGTGGTAAGGAGTGTGTCAGTGGTAAGGAGTGTGTCAGGGGTAGGAGTATGTCAGTGGTAAGGAGTGTGTCAGTGGTAAGGAGTGCAGCAGTGGTAAGAGTGTGTCAGTGGTAAGGGGTGTGTCAGTGGTAAGGAGTGTGTCAGTGGTATGGAGTGCAGCAGTGGGTAAGAGTGTGTCAGTGGTAGGAGTGTAGCAGTGGTAAGAGTGTGTCAGTGTTAATGGAGTGCAACAGTTGTAAGCAGTGGCAGCAGTGCTAAGGATGGAGCAGTGGTAAGGAGTGTTCAGTGGTAAGGTGTGTCAGTGGTAAGGAGTGTGTCAGTGGTAATGAGTGTTTCAGTGGTCAGGAGTGTGTCAGTGGTAAGGAGTGTGTCAGTGGTAAGGAGTGTGTCAGTGGTAAGGAGTGTGTCAGTGGTAATGAAGTGTTTCAGTGGTCAGGAGTGTGTCAGTGGTAAGAGTGTGTCAGTGGTAGGAGTGCGTCAGTGGTAAGGAGTGCAGCACTGGTAAGGAAGTGTGTCATGTGGTGGAGGTAAGGAGTGTGTCAGTGGTAGGAGTGTGTCATGTAAGGAGTGGTCAGTGGTAAGGAGTGCAGCAGTGGTAAGGAGTGTGTCAGTGGTAAGGAGTGGCAGCAGTTGTAAGCAGTGCCGCAGTGGTTTGGGTTAAGGAGTGTGTCAGTGGTAAGGAGTGTAGCAGTGGTAAGGAGTGTGTCAGTGGTAAGGAGTGGAGCAGTTGTAAGCAGTGCAGCAGTGGTAAGGAGTGTGTCAGTGGTAAGGAGTGTGTCAGTGGTAAGGAGTGCAGCAGTGGTAAGGAGTGTGTCAGTGGTAAGGAGTGGCAGCAGTGGTAAGGAGTGTGTCAGTGGAATGGAGTGCAGCAGTGGTAAGGAGTATGTCAGTGGTAATGATTGTATCAGTGGTAAGGAGTATGTCAGTGGTAATGATTGTATCAGTGGTAAGGAGTCCAGCAGTGGTAAATGTGTGTCAGTTTTAAGGAGAACAGCAGTGGTAAGGATGTGTCAGTGGTACGGAGTGCAGCAGGGTAAGGGTGTGTCAGTGTAAGGAGTGTGTCAGTGGTAAGCAGAGTGGTTAAGCGTCAGTGGTAAGGATAGCCGGTGTGTAAGGAGTGTGTCAGTGGTAAGGAGTGTGTCAGTGGTAAGGAGTGCAGCAGTGGTAAGGAGTGTGTCAGTGGTAAGGAGTGTGTCAGTTGTAAGGAGTGTGTCAGTGGTAAGGAGTGTGTCAGTGTAAGGAGTGTGTCAGTGGTCAGAGTGCAGCAGCAGTGTGGTAAGGGATTTGTCAGGGGTAAGGAGTACAGGCATTGGTAAGAGTGGTCAGTGGTAAGAGTGTGCAGTGTAAGGAGTCTCGTGGTCAGTGTGTCAGTGGTAAAGGAGTGTGTCAGTGGTAAGGAGTGGCACAGTGGTAAGGAGTGTGTCAGTGGTAAGGAGTGTGTCAGTGGTAAGGAGTGTGTCAGTTGTAAGGAGTGTGTCAGTGGTAAGGAGTGTGTCAGTGGTAAGGAGTGCAGTTTGTCAGGGTTTGGTGTGCAGCAGTGTAAGAGTGTGTTAGTGGTAAGGAGTGGTCAGTGGTAAAGGAGTGTGTCGTGGTAAGGAGTGCAGCAAGTGGTAAGGAGTGTGTGGTAAAGGAGTGTTGTCAGTGGTAAGGAGTGTGTCAGTGGTAAGGAGTGAGCAGTGGTAAGGAGTGTGTCAGTGGTAAGGAGTGTAGAGGAAGTTGTGTCAGTGGTAAGGAGTGCAGCAGTGGTAAGAGTGCAGCAGCATGGTGGAGTGTGTCAGGGTATGGTGTTTCAGTGGTCAGTGTTCAGGGTAAGCGTGTAAGGAGTGTGTCAGTGGTAAAGGAGTAGCAGTGGTAAAGGAGTTGTCAGTGGAGTTGTGTCAGTGGTAATGGAGTGCAGCAGTGGTAAGGAGTTGTGTCCAAGTGGGTGTAAGGAGTGCAGGCAGTTTGTAAGCAGTGCAGCAGTGGTAAGGAGTGTGTCAGTGGTAAGGAGTGTGTCAGTGGTAAGGAGTGCAGCAGTGGTAAGGAGTGTGTCAGTGGTAAGGAGTGTGTCAGTGGTAAGGAGTGTGTCAGTTGTAAGGAGTGTGTCAGTGGTAAGGAGTGTGTCAGTGGTAAGGAGTGTGTCAGTGGTAAGGAGTGTAGCAGTGGTAAGGAGTGTGTCAGTGGTAAGGAGTGTGTCAGTGGTAAGGAGTGTGTCAGTGGTAAGGAGTGTGTTAGTGGTAAGGAGTTTGTCAGGGGTATGGTGTGCAGCAGTGGTAAGGAGTGTGTTAGTGGTAAGGAGTGTGACAGTGGTTGAGTGTAGCAGTGGTAAGGAGTGTGTCAGTGGTAAGGAGTGTGTCAGTGGTAAGGAGTATGTCAGTGGTAAGGAGTGTGTCAGTGGTAAGGAGTGCAGCAGTGGTAAGGAGTGTGTCATTGGTAAGGAGTGTGTCAATTATAAGGAGTGTGTCAGTGGTAATGAGTGTTTCAGTGGTCAGGAGTGTGTCAGTGGTAAGGAGTGTGTCAGTGGTATGGTGTGCGTCAGTGGTAAGGAGTGCAGCCCTGGTAAGGAGTGTGTCAGTGGTAAGGAGTGTGTCAGTGGTAAGGAGTGTGTCAGTGGTAAGGAGTGTGTCAGTGGTAAGGAGTGTGTCAGTGGTAAGGAGTGTGTCAGTGGTAAGGAGTGCAGCAGTGGTAAGGAGTGTGTCAGTGGTAAGGAGTGTGTCAGTGGTAAGGAGTGTGTCAGTTGTAAGGAGTGTGTCAGTGTAAGGTGTGTGTCAGTGGTAAGGAGTGCAGCAGTGGTAAGGAGTTTGTCAGGGGTATGGTGTGCAGCACTGGTAAGGAGTGTGTCAGTGGTAAGGAGTGCAGCAGTGGTACGGAGTGCAGCAGTGGTAAGGAGTGTGTCAGTGGTAAGGAGTGTGTCAGTGGTAAGGAGTGTGTCAGTGGTAAGGAGTGTGTCAGTGGTAAGGAGTGTGTCAGTGGTATGGAGTGCAGCAGTGGTAAGGATGTGTCAGTGGTAAGGAGTGCAGCAGTTGTAAGCAGTGCAGCAGTGGTAAGGAGTGTGTCAGTGGTAAGGAGTGTGTCAGTGGTATGGAGTGCAGCAGTGGTAAGGAGTGTGTCAGTGGTAAGAAGTGCAGCAGTTGTAAGCAGTGCAGCAGTGGTAAGGAGTGTGTCAATGGTAAGGAGTGTGTCAGTGGTATGGAGTGCAGCAGTGGTAAGGAGTGTGTCAGTGGTAAGGAGTGCAGCAGTTGTAAGCAGTGCAGCAGTGGTAAGGAGTGTGTCAGTGGTAAGGAGTGTGTCAGTGGTAAGGAGTGCAGCAATGGTAAGGAGTGTGTCATTGGTAAGGAGTGTGTCAGTGGTAAGGAGTGTGTCAGTGGTAAGTAGTGCAGCAGTTGTAAGGAGTGCAGCAGTGGTAAGGAGTGTGTCAGTGGTAAGGAGTGTGTCAGTGGTAAGGAGTGCAGCAGTGGTAAGGAGTGCAGCAATGGTAAGGAGTGTGTCAGTGGTAAGGAGTGCAGCAGTGGTGAGGAGTGTGTCAGTGGTAAGGAGTGTGTTCGTTGTAAGGTGTACATCTGTGGTAAGGAACATAGAATTGGTAAAGAGTGCAGCAGTGGTAGGGTTGAGGTGCTTTTTGGCTCTTAATATCTTTTATTGGCTTGTCTCTTGGGTATTATTGCTATGAAGGGATATCATGACATTGGCAAATAACTCTTATGAGGAAAATATTTAATTGACTTGGCTTGCATTTTGTTTCAGAAGTTCTGTCCATTATCGTCATTACATGTAAGCAGATGCACTTTTGGAGCTGAGAGTCCTACATCTTCCATCCAAGACATAGTTGACTGAGACACTTGGTGGTATTCAGAGCATAGGAAACTTCAAAGCCCACCACCACAGTGAGACAGTTACTCTGACAAGGCCATTCCCACTCCAACCAAGCCCTACCTCCTAATAGTGCCACTTCCTATGAGATTATTGGGAATAATCTAGTTACATTCAAACTACCACAGGGCCTCTACTACTTCTTGCATTCAGAAGCAGTGTCTTTTTTCAAGCCACAACATAGTCAGGAGTATGTGCCTTGGCTATAAGGGCTTAAGGCCATTCCAGGATAGTGGCCATTCAAAAGGGAGTATGACATTGGTGGAGACCTAACTACGTTCTAGGGGAGAGGGATTTTATGTACTGAGTATACAGGCAATGTATTGTCTTAAGCATTTAACACTAGTTCTCCAAAGAGTATTTGAGCAGTTTATTGGTTAAGACATTGTAAAAAATGATATTTCCAGTGCTAAACTGAGCCAGAGATAACTTAAAACACTGGTTGTCAACTCCTGTTAAATCATCTGGAAGAATCTTAGAAACACTCATGATTTAGTTTCATCTCATCCGGACAGGAATCCCTGGGAGATGGACAAGTATTAATGTTCTTTTAAAGTTTGCAAGCAACTCTAATGTGCATCTAGGTTGAGAAGTCCAAGGGACAGATGCCACCAAATCCCTGGCTTGAGTAGGTTAAGTCAGTGGCTTTCAGTGAAGAGTGTACATTGCAATCACCTAGGGATATTTAAAAACTCCTACAAACTAATTGGATTGGCATTTTGGGGATGAAAGATATATTGTTCCCTTATGCAGCCAGGGTTGAAACCCTCTGTTCTGTGGTTTAGTTCATCAGATTCCCGGGAGACACAGGCTGACAGAATGGATACGAAAACAGGATTCATCCTTCTGCAGCACACAAGAAACACCCAAACAGATGGAACTAGAAAAAATTGTAATACGAATCTTAAAATGTCTTATTAATAAACCCAGGGCCAGGTATTGGGGTGAATGCTGAAAGATCAGAGAAACAGAACAAGCCACAGCTATCCTCACCTCGCCAATTCCTCAGCTGATCCTATTTCCTCAGACTGGATGCCTCTGTGTCCTCATCCAAATGGATCTCAGCTGAACTACTGCCCAAAAGCCTAAAAGCTTAACCAGGCTCTAGTTCCTGGTTTTCATGCCTTATATACCTTTCTGCTTTCTGCCATCACTTTCTGGGATTAAAGGCATGAGTCACCATGCCTGGCTGTTTCCAGTGTGGCCTTGAACTCACAGAGATCCAGGCAGATCTCTGCCTCTGGAATGCTAGGATTAAAGGTGTGTGCCACCATTTTCTGGCCTCTATATCTAGTGGGTGTTCTGTTCTCTGACACCAGATAAGTTTATTAGGGTGCACAATATTTGGCGAACACAATATCACCACAAAAAAAATCATTCTGAGTGAGGTAACCCAACCCAGAAAGACAAACATGGTATGTATTTACTCATAAATGGATATTAGGAGTAAAGTACAGGACCAACCTACGATCCATGGCCCCAGAAAGGCTAGATAACAAAAAGAGCCCAAAGAGAGATGCATGAATTTCCCTGGGAAGGGGAAATAGAAAAGATCTCCTGGGTAAACTGGGGGTGGAGTTGGGGGGGGGGAAGAGGGGATGGGAAATTGAGGGAGCAAGTTAGGCAGACTGGGAGCAGGAGGTGGATTGGGGGCTGGACAGAGGGATAGAGAGAACCCTGGTGCCAGAGAAACTCCCAGGAATCCACAAGGATGACCCCAGCTAAGACTCCTAGCAATAGTGGAGAGGGTGCCTGAACTGGCCATCTACTGTAATCAGACTGGTGACAACCCTAATTGTCATCAGAGGGCCTTTAACCAGTAACTGATGGAAGCAGATGCAGAGATCCACAGCCAAGCACTAGGCCAAGCTATGGGAGTCCTCCTGAAGAAAGGGAGGAGGGATCATAAGAGCAAGGAAGGTGAAGGTCATGATGGAGGAACCCACAGAAACAGCTGACCTGACCTCGTGGGAGCACATGAACTCTGGACCAACATTAGGGAGCCTGCATGGAACTGACCTAGGCCCTCTGCATGTGTGTGACAGTTGTGTAGCGTGGCCTCTTTCTAAGGCTTCTAGCAGTGAGATCAGGGCCTGTGCCTGGTGCTTAGCAGGCTTTTGGGAATCTGTTCCCCATGCTGGGTTACCTTGCCTAGTCTTGATGCAAGGGGAGGAGCCCAGTCCTGCCTCAACTTGATGTGCCATGCTTTGTTCAAGCCCATGCGAAGCCTGCCCCTTTCTGAATGGAGATGGAGAAGAAATGGAAGGGGGGTAGATGGGAAGCGCACACAGGGTGTCGGGGAGAGGGACTTGGAGAAGAGGGAGGGGAAACTGCGGTCAGTATGTAAAATAAATGAAAAAAAATGTTATTGAAATAAAGTTAAAAAAGCAGCAGAAGGCAGGCAATACCAGCACTGATGCCACACAATGCCTGCAAATGAGACTTCCAGAAGCCTGAGTTTGCTAAAAAGGACAACAGGGAGTCCAAATCAAGACCATGCACTTGGTGGGTTTTCTTGCAAAACTATTTCCAAGTTGGTGTCTCTTCCCAGGTGACCTCACAGCGTCCCCCCAACTCTGGCATGACTAGGGGAGTGGGACATGCCAGGTTGAACCTTCTGGAAAACCAGGCACCATGTTGACTATTTTGTAATGGACTGCATGTTGATGTATGGAAGCAATCAGTGTTGTATGGAAGCATCAGTATGGAAGCAACCTGTGTCCACACTAGAGATTTGATTACTTTTTTTAATCACTAAATTAAATTCCTCCTCCTATTTTAAAGAACAGCCAAATAATCCAATTTAAAAATGGGGGTACAAATCTAAACAGAATTCTCAACAGAAGAATCTCAAATGGCTGAGAAACACTTAAAGAAACATTCAACATCCATAGTCGTCAGGGAAATGCAAATCAAAATGACTCTGAGATTCCCTCTTAACACCTATCAGAATGGCTAAGATCAAAAACAAGTGAAACACATGACCCCCCCCACACACACACACAGATGCACAATTTTTGAAAAGATAGTTGCTACAGTGGATGGTGTTGCTGGGGAAGAATGTTTTGAGTTCTAATCCAACCTGGGCTACATAGCAAGACACAATCTTAAAAAAAGAATCTTTTCATACACTAAATAGATTTTATCTTCTAGGTACTTAAATGGGAGAGAGAAAATGATTTGCTGGGAATCTTTAGTCCTGAGAGAGAAACACGACCCATTTGGAAGAAGACTTCCTCTCTTTTCTCTTACTTGAGAAGTGTTCTCATCATCTAGTGGGGGGTGCCTCTTCCTTACAAGTTTATTTTATGCCAGGAAACTACAGAGAACTGTAGTGAACACTTTATTCCAAGAAAAGGATAGAGAGAAGACAATTAAGACAATTAAGAGCTGAAATGATAGGAAAAAACCTGAAGCTTATCCTTAGGAGATAACGACAAGAGTGTTATAAGGGTGGGGCACCTTCCAGGGAAGACTTAAGTATGTACGTACAGATGTGTCTTAAATACATACTTAATGTACATATTTAAATATGTATGTACATGTCCTCCCCATGGAATGCTGTAGGACAAGGGGGCTTTCTCATTCTATACTGTTTCATATCTTTGCTTACCTTTGACTAGGTTTTTATGACTCCATAGAGACAGAGATTAACTCGTGCAAAACTTCACATTTTTTTCTGTCCACAGCTGTGCTAATGATTCCTGTTAAAGGCAATGCAAATGGACTTTCTCAATGGATTAATTAGCTTGGGCTATCACACAAAACACCATAGAGTAGGCAGGTAGCTTTAACAACTGAATTTATTTGCTCATAGTTCTGGAGGCTGGAAGTCTAGGATCAGGGTGCAGAGTTTCTTGCAGCTAGCTAGTTTGCTGTTGGGAGACACATTCACCTTTAGTGATTATTACACACCCTTTCTAACAGGTTAGCATTCCACCCTTACCATCTTCTTTAGGCTCAACATCACCTCCCTACGTCACTGTTCAAGCTGTAGGACATCCTTAGGATGGTTTAACCTTCATCATACAAAGAAACAATACAGGTCAATAGCACTTAGACGGATAATATAGCATATTATCTCTGTATATCAGATTATCATTTAAAGAGATTAGAAGGTTTTGTTGCTTTCATTAAATAAAAAATTTGATGCATGTTTATTTAAAAAAAACCCACAAGTGACAGTTCATGCTGTCAAGGATGTGGAGCAAGGGAAACATTCCTCCATTGTTGGTGGGAGTGCAAACTTGTATAGCCACTTTGGAAATCAATATGGTGGTTACTCTGAAAATTGGGAATTTATTTACCTCAAGACCCAGCTATACCACTCTTGGGCATATACCCAAAGGACACATCATCTTACCACAAGGACACTTGCTCAACCATGTTCATAGTAGCTTTATTTGTAATAGCTAGAAACTGGAAAAACTGTCTCTCAACCAAAGAATGGATAAAGAAAATGTGGTACATTTACACAATGGAGTAGTACTCAGCTGTTAAAAACAAGGGCACCAAGAATTTGAAGGCAAATGACTGGAACTAGAAAAGATCATCCTGAGTGAGGTAACCCAGACTCAGAAAGACAAACATGGTATGTACTCACTCATAAGTGGATATTAGCTGTAAAGTAAAGGATAACTACACTACAATTCATAGACCCAGAGAGGCTAGATAACAAGGAGGGCTCAAAGCATGAATCTCCCTGGGAAGAGGAAACAGAAGAGACATTGTGGGTGGAAGGGGGTGGCGGTGGGGACAGGAACAGAAGGGATCAAGTGGAGGGAGAATGGACCAAGAGAGTACTGGGAGAGACAACTGGAGCATCTCTGGGATGAGCTAGAAACCTAGTGCAATAGAAACTCCCAGGAATCTATGAGAGTGACCCCAGCTAAGACTGCTAAGCAATGGGGACTATGGCACCTGAACCGGCCATCTTCTGTAACCGTGCAAGACTTCAAGAGGAGGGATTGTGACACCAACCCAGTCATAACTTTCAGCCTCCAATTTATTCTGTGTACAAGATGTGCTGGGGTAAAGGTAGTGCAGAAATTGTGGGAGTGGCCAACAAATGACTAGTTTAGTTCAAGACCCATGTCACAAGAGGGAATCTACTCTTAACGGTGAATTGAGGGTCAGGACCCAGAGGCTGGTTAGCTCAAAGACCTAGGGTAGAACCAAATACAACTGGCAAAACAGTCAATGAAATGATTCCTAATGATAGTCTGCTATACTCATAGATTGGTGGAGGGGGCAGAAGGATTGTATGAGCTCCAGGGGCCAAGGACACCACAAGAAAACCCACAGAATCAACTAATCTGGGCTCATAAGGACTTACAGAGACTGAGCCAACAACCAGGGAGCCTGCATGGGACTGACCTAGGCACTCTGCATATATGTGACAGTGTGTAGCTTGGTCTTCTTGTGGGACTCCTAACAGTGAGAGCAGGGGCAGTCTCTGACTCCTTTGCCAGCTTTTGGGACCCTTTCCCTCACAATGGGCTGCCCCGTCCAGCTTTAATATGTAGCTGGTGATCTGTACCTAGTCTTACTGCAACTTGATATACCATGTTTTTTTTTTTTTAATTTCCATGGGAGGACTATCCTTTTCTGAAGAAAAATGTAGGAGTGTATGGAGGGCAGAGGAGAGGTGGGAGGAGGGACTGGGAGGGGAAGAGGGAGGGGAAACTGCAATTGAGATGTAAAAAATATAATTAAAAAATAGATTCTGTCCTCATACAATATATCCTGATTATAGTTTCTGTTCCCTCCACTTTTCCAGTTCCTCCCTATCTCTGGATCCATTTTCTTTGTCTCCCTTAGAAAAGAACAGGCTTTTAAGATATATTCTAAGAGATAACAACCAAATACGACAAAACAAAATATAAGATGAAGCAAAACCTTTCATAATTCCCTCAGTTTCTGTTTTCTTTTTTGCTTCTATTTCCATTTTCAGGTCTGGAACAACTTTTTTGTTTCTTTCAACTTTTTTTTTTGTATTTTTTGAAAGGATTTATTAATTTCCTCCAATTGTTTGTTTTCCTGGATTGATTCATTTCCCTTTTAAGGACCATTATCATCTTCATATAGTTGGTTTTCAGGTCTTTTTCTTGTGCTTCAGCTCTGTTGGACTGTTCAGGGCCTGCTGTGGTAGGATGGCTGGGTTCCAGTGGAGACGGATAGTCCTGGCTGTTATTGCGTTCTTACACTGGCATCTCAGCATCTGGGCTTGGGTTGATTATACATGCTGATTTCTGGGTTTGTCTTTGTTGGGTGGCCGTTTTGCTCCTTGGTTTCTGTTTCCTCCCTGGATTTTCAGAGAGTGTTGTGGCTGTGTGTTGTCTGTTTTACTTGCCTACTCTGCTGGTGTTTTCACAGGGCATGCCTGCTGTGTTGGGGGCTGGGATACAGTGATGAATGGGCAGAGGGAGGTTAGGAAGGGATGGTCTGTGGGATCTCAGGAGCTGTGGGCAGGGGGAAGGGAGGCTGCAGAGATCTGTTGCAGTGCTAGGGACAAGACAGAGGGATTGGGTCTGGGTAAACAGAGGGCGAGGAAAAAGTCTTTTTGCAGCCTGCCCGGTTTTCTGACAGGTGTGGCCTGTGCATGTGTTGTCCTTTTACAACACATTTCTGTTTGTCTGTGTGTGAAAGCTGGAGGAGAACCTAGAGTGTTATTCTTCATGTACTGTCCACTTTTATTTTAAATCATGTATATCACACACACACACACACACACACACACACACACACACACACGATTAAGACTGATCTAGGCAATGTGGAAATAAAAGAAGAGCCCGACCCCTAGAGAAGTAGGTTGTCCTTTAATCAGAACAGTGAAGGGCAGTGGTCTCTCCTAGGGAGTGGAGACTGTGTACCCAGGTGCAGGGGCTTAGGGTTTTATGGGGCAGAAAAGGGAACATTTTGGGTGGAAGATTCCACCTGCAGATCTGTTCCCCTGCAGTTTCAAAGTTGTAAAAACCAAGGGGAGGTTGGTATGTTGATCTTAACAGAAACTTGCTGATCCTTGCTGCCTGCAGAATACTAGGATTACAAGTGAATGCTACCATGGTTGGCTTCCTCCTCCTCCTCCTCCTCCTCCTCCTCCTCCTCCTTCTTCTAATGTGGGTTCTGGATATTAAATTCAGATTTCCATTCTCATAAGACAAACCCTCTATTAAGTTATGGCTGAATCTCGTATCGCAATTATGTAGTGAGCTGCTGATAAATAGTTGTATAATGGTTGGCTGAATGATGAGTTAACTACTATGTAGAAAACCAAAGTGGGATAAAGGAGGTAGTGTGATGTATTTTACATGGGTTGGTTAGGGAAAGCCTTACTGAGGATGTGACTTTTGAGCAAAGGCAGGAAGAAGGTGAAGGTTTGAGTCTCACGAGGATGAGAGGATACCTATCTTGGAGTAAGGAGATCTGATAGAGGAATAGCAAGTGCAAAGAGCATGAGGTGGGAGCATGCGTGACATTTTAGAGGAGCATCAAGGAGGCCAGTGTAGCTGGAGTAGAGACAGTGATAGAGAGGCAATGGGTGAGGGGGAAGGAATAGGTAGCTCAGGTAGGGCTTTGTAGATCACGGTAATGACTTTGTCATTAAGGGAAAACCAAGGACCTCTTTTTTTCTCTATGGCACATTTTTTCAAAACTACAGACTACCATTTTCTTAGAGCTAAATGCCAGCAGGAATTTCTGCTTTGTGATAAATGATGCTTATCATATCAAAATGCCTTTATTGGCAGTTTTATGATGAAAAAACAAACAAAACCCCAATAACCCAGTAAAGAAAAAGAGGAGTCAGCCAAAGCATTCTAGGCAATCAGACTGGCAAAATGAGTAGTCTGTCTGTCTGGTCTTCAGACTGGAGAGTTTCCAATTGTATATTTTTACTTGTAAACTGTGGCCTCTACATGAAGCTTGAGGGTGTCACAGAAACGTTAATATTCATATATGAGAAATATCTGTAGAATTGATGGGCTCTGTGTGTGTTTGTGCATGTGTGTTCAAATGTTGGGATGAGGCTTAAGATAAAGCAAGATGAATACAAAGGTGATACAAGATACCTCAACTCTCCTGGGAGGTTTCTAGTTAGGCTTATAGAAGGGTGCTTTCTAGGATCATGCTGAAAAGTTGGCTGACTGTAAAGGGCTTATTGACCCTATAAAAGGTGAGTCCTCCAAGACATCGGAGAGTGGATATAATCAACACTCATTTCTTTCAAGCAGGGTCCCTTTCTCTGAAACTTCAACACTTTTCTGCCCCCATCAGACCTGGGAGCACAAGGGACTCATCCCCTTCTGCATATTCCCCAGATGCAGCTGTGAGTGGAACGGTGCCAGCTAGCTAAGGGGCGACTGTGACTTTCTATACATGTTTAGACAAAGACAACAGCTCAGTCCAAACATGAAGAGTTTAAGGGGCTTTTGGACACCCACAACCAGTCTCAGTGGGGAGTGGAAGAGATATGGAAAGGTGAAAAACAGAAAATTGCCTGAGCCCCGTCACCATACAGTCGAGCATAAGGAGTCCCTATTTTATATTTGTGTCATAGTTTCTACACATCACAATGACAGGTCAGGAAAAAAATCCTTACCTTAACACTGTGGGACTTACCTGAATATAGATCTGCAAGACATTCTGTGATGAAAACATAGTATTAGAAAACAGCTATTTTATTTATTTATTTATTTATTTATTTATTTATTGGTTTTTTTTTTTTTTCGAGACAGGGTTTCTCTGTGTAGTTTTGGTGCCTGTCCTGGATTTCGCTCTGTAGACCAGGCTGGCCTCGAACTCAGAGAGATCTGCCTGGCTCTGCCTCCCAAGCACTGGGATTAAAGGCACGCACCACCACTGCCCAGCTGGAAAACAGTTATTTTTGAGACGTGTATACGTATTGTTGGAATAACAGTTTATCTTAATCCTTCTATCAAATAATCATAGAAACTGAGCAAATAGTGAAGTCTTAAAGAGGTGAGGTCCCTGAATCCTGGTCATCTGTCTCATCATTTTCCTCAATCATTGGGAAAGTTGGAGTGTGATGTGGTAGAAGACGCATGGGCCAGAATGCAAAGAGAGGCATGCTCTGCAACTAGCTTTATCTATCCCTGCACAGCCACTCAAACTTGGAGACTCTTTGCTCATCTGTAAAATGTTAGATTAAGCTGTGGGTGATTTACGTTTGAGTGAGGATCTGGTGGAATTGAGGAATGAGCTATTCAGAGATCTGGGAGAATTGGTGCAACTGCTAGGTCCTGACAAAGGAGAGTGTCTGGCATGTATGAGGTCATTGTGGAAGAAGCAGGGCAACTGATAGGATCATCCAAGAGGTGCTCAGAGAGGCCATGGAGAGGGAAGGTGGCAACCAGAATTTTAAGGGCCTTGTAAGTGATAGGAAAAGGTTCTGGCTTCTGCCCTGGGTGAAATGAAAAAAAAGCACTTATTCCTGTGTGGAATTTCTGTACTAATGTTCCCTTCGTCTTTGCAGAATGTAATTCATTTGAGGGCAAGAACTTTTTGCCGTATTTACAGCTATACTCATGACACTCATACTGGTGTCCAACGTGAAGGAACTGTTCAGTGAATATTTGCTGAGTTAATGAATTGTGAGCATGCATTATTACCAAAATATACGGGAAAAGAAGTTGAAGAAAGCATTTGTACTTGATTAGGATTTATAATACTTGAGGTTTATACTTGACCTCTCTTATGTATCATGACCAAACCACCTCATTACTCTGAACCTCATTTTCTTCATCACCAAAAGAAAGAGCTGTATTAGAGAGTTTATTTTGGGATGTTACAGCCAGTGATTTCACAATGCAATAAAGCAGGAGAAGGCGGGGGGGGGGAGAGGGAACAATGGTTGGTATGTAAAATGAAAAAAAATTATTAAATAAAGAAAAATAAACTCCAATTAAACTCTGTTTGCCACACACAATAAGAAGGGGGATTTGTTGAGAAGGGTTCCAGTAGAACAGGGAGGGGGATAAGGCAGGGGAATGAAGTGGTAAAAATGATTAAATTTTATTATATAAATATATAAAACTTAATAAAAAACACAATTTTATAGTTTCAAGTGGAAAAGAAATAACCAGGTCAGTTTTAAAAAAATATACTGGGTTTCTTCCATGGTACAAAGTGCCACCTCTTCCAGTTAGTGATTTCTTATAACTGTAACTCGATTTTAGATGTTTTGCCTGTTCTCGTAAAGAAGGTATTAATAGACTTCAACTTCCTACTGTATTTTGAGCCTCTCTGTCCTCTGTATTTTCTAACAAGCCCTTGCTCCAATAGTTATCTCCTCCCTTAATAACCTTCTTAATTAAATTATTTTCTTTCTTAAAAGCTCAACTCCAGTGCCACTGCTTTTGAAAATTTTTCTCCTAATGCTCCAACCATCTCCTTCATTTTGGGGATTGTGTTGACAATCAATGTCATACTGTTGAGCATTTTAGAATTAAGGAAATTAAGTTGTACTCCTCTGAGAAAGCCACGAGTATAAGGACTATGATTAACCGAGTGCCTGTCTCTCAGATTTGAGAATCTACAGCAGCTAGATCACTGTACTAAAAGACTCATCTCAGCAAAAGAAAGGAGAGGCCAGCTAAGTGGGAATGGCAGAGGAGAGGGAAAGGAAGTAACCACGGCAGTGAGAAAGGGAAGGAGGGAGGGCAGATTAAGGAGCTAAACACTGGCTTCCTCATAGGTTGATCCGAAGGCGCCAGTCTTCCTCTGGGTACAAGTTTCATCTGGTTCTTATATTTTCTTAGATAATTTATACTACTTTAATTAATTGTATTTATTTTTCTTTAATTATTTTTTTATTGACTATTTGGGAATCTTACATCATGTACCCTATCGTGCTCATCTTTCCTATGCCCACCCCGTCTCCCCCATGACTTTTCCCCTCCCCCAAACAATGCCAGAGCAGGAGAGCAGAGCCCATGCCACCATCTGCACCATAGCGCTGTGGACTAGTGAGGGGCAAGACCAGCTCCCTCATAAGGGGTGGGGCCATCTCTCACATGAGGTTAATTGTACTTATTAAATGAAGGCAGTGCGTTGTTGAATGAGGGGGAAACTCATGCATGATTCCATGCATGAAAGAATCCACTAGTTTTGTAGATTTTATTTTTTTCTACCTAGAAAGGTATAACTCAAATATTATACAAATTAAGATTTAAAATAAATAAAATAAAACATACTGTAACATTTTCTTAGTTGTCTATATAGCCAATATTTCTGATCAGAGACACACATGCCTTGCTAAAAAGCAGAGCAAGCTTACCAGGTGAGCTCCTGAATTGACTAGAGTTGTATTTCTGTCGTTTTGTTTTCACTGGTTCATGTAGTTTTTTGTTGTTGTTGGTTGGTTTTGTTGTTGTTTGGACACCAGTATGGTTAATCCAGGAAGTCGCCTCACCAGTAAATCCTAACTTATTTGTAGATTCCAAATACTATGATATAATTTTTTGGGTAAGGCCAACCCAAAAGATCAGTGGGGTCCAGAAAATCGCTGGAAGGATAAGGATCTAGGGACAGGAGTTACACATCAAAGTGATTGGGAAATTTAAGGGCATATTGCAATAGTTTAGCAGACAGAAGTTGATTAACTTGTGTTCCCACAAGTTGTTAGAGTTGTTTTCAAAGGAAACGAAGTTGCTATGTAATTTTTCCAAGGGTAATATAGCTAGTCGATGGCAGAGACATTGCTCCAGATAAGTCAAATCTACATCAATCTTTTCACTTCTTTCAAACCATCTTCTGGTCCTACCCATTGTTGGGAGATGTCTGTTTCCCAAACTTACAATAAATATCTATCAACCAAAGTACAAATAAAGGGTGAAATCATTAATTTATATAAATTAACTTGTATTTTTCCTAACTTGCCTCCATTTTTTGGTTTTTCTTGTGTTTTTATCCAGCTGATGACTCCATGATAACTATGCATCCATTTCCCAGACCCATGACCCCATAGCTTTATGTGTTAATTATTAGAGTTGAGTGAGACTGAATCTGGCTTAGTATTCTTTTCTTCTAACAAAGGTATTTTGATTGGACTAAGTTTGTGAAACTACTGTTTCTACATAATCCTACCATGAATAGTCATATTTATTTATTTACAACAGATAGTGTCTTTTTCTTCCAAAAATAGTCTGTTTCAATGGATGTTTTTGATATTTGTATAGGAGGTTCATTAAAAAACTTTTTAAATATTATATTCTCATTGCTGTAATTTATCGCTGCCTTGAGAACCAGCCTCCAGCAGCTCAGGGTTTGAGGTGGAGCCTATGGGGTCGTGAACTATCAGTCAACTTGACTTTTCTATCTGAGGGAGTAAAACAATTCTCTGGGTCCAGTGGGGGGCAAATTTAAGTCTCTGGGGCCAGTGAAGAAAGGAAAGAACACACACACACACACACACACACACACACACACACACACACACACTTTGAGTCTTTCTATCATCTTCTGTCTCAGTTCTGTCCCTTTATTTTTCCTTTATATTTCAGGCAATATAAACATTACGATGAGGTTACATTCTATTTTTCAAGTGAATGATTACAATGAATACAAGTAAAAAGCAGCACATTCTCTATAACCCTTACATGATTAAACATTTTACATATTACAGGTGAAAAACAAATTATCCCAAGAACCCACGTACATTCCTGTCCAAGCAACTTGTTATGGATTAACAGAGTGTAAGCAAGCAAGGTATTTTTCTCAGCCAGTTCTTTTACTGGCAGGCTGAATTTTGCAGTTACAAAGAAAGGAGCAATTATTTTATTATTTATCTCAAAAGGTAATCTTATGAAAAATCTTAGAAGAATCAGAAATCTAAGCTTTTGTATATGAAAAAGAATCAATCAGCTCTACTGACTGATGGTGTATACCCACTCCAACAATTTTTTATAGCAGGAAGCTGATATAAATATAATATAATTATTATATCAGGTAGGTATGGCAATGAAGCATGGTGCTAAGAGCTCACATTTTGAGACAAAACTCTGAGGTAGAGGGCAGAAATGGGTACAAGGAATTAATCATCATCGTTGATCACCAACCCATCCAAGCAAGGATGGTACATCAGCCAGCAATAGCCAGGCTGTCATTGTTCTTGTTCCCTGACCTCAACAAGTCCCTCTTTCAGCTATTAAAAGTATGCCTTTCTAAACTTTAAATTGTTTTCTGTGATTTTCTACCACAAATCCATTAACAGAAACATCTTAATCTAGCCTTAAGTCATTTTCAAAGTGTGTTATTTCAGCTATGATGCACTCTGAAACTGTGAACACATTTCCCAACATTAAGATGAAAAGAATTTAAGCTAGCTAGGCTACTGGGACTCAATTGTCTTTCTTAATCATTAACCTAAGCCACAGACTATACAGCTCCTTGATCGAAACTCATGTGTTCTAGCTGTGTGGGACTTCCTTGTTTTATTTTTTATCCTCTGCAACCCGTGCTTTATTAGAGGCAGGGGCAATATTTTATCCTACCTTTACCTATGGTAATTTTTCCACTAAACTAACCTTTGTCATAATCCTTTACTATATTTGTTAAAAAACCCCAATCATCAAAATTCTATTTAAACTGACACTCTTGTATAAGATCATTGCTTCAGTTAAACAGCACAGCTTAGGAGGAAATCATCTTCATAATAATCCACAGGTAAAAATGCCTGGTAGAATAGAATATTTCCATAAGATAATCACATTATACTAAGGTCAGTGGGGATCTCCCCACACCCATTCACACCATGCCAGATACCAGAGAAAAATGGCAGCGGCAAACATGTAAAGCCACCGCAGTAGCAAGAGACATTCTGGGCCTGAGGCTCTTGAGGCCTTGCCTATCTGAGCTTCACCCATCAGAGCTTTGCTTCTTGGTGGGCCAATCCCTTGAAGTCAATTGCCACCTGCTGCTCCCCTGATATGGCTTCTGGCAGTAGTTACTTTCCTATTGCTGGCATAAAACACCATAACCAAGGCTACTTATAAAAGAAAGATGTTTAATACGGGGCTTATGGTTTCAAGTTTCAAGTCTATGACCATTATATGGCAGCGGGCAGGTAGGTATGGCAATGAAGCATGGTGCTAAGAGCTCACATTTTGAAACAAAACTATGAGGTAGAGGGAGAGAATGGTGGGAGTCTTTTGAAACCTCAAAGCCTGCCACCAATGACACACCTCCTCCATAATGTCACAACTCATAATCCTTCCCAAACAGTTCCATAAATTAAATACCAAGTATTCAAATACATGAGCTTAGAGGGGCCATTTTTATTTGAAAAACCAAACTCATTAAAGTCCACCAATTCAGTTGGGATTGTTTTATAGTAGTTTAGGATGACATTTGCTAAAAGATGATTTTTTTCAGACTTTTTTTTGGTTACTGTTGATTTGAGGAAGTCACTCTTTTTTGCAATGATTCACATGTCTTCTTCCATGGGGTCTCCAAATATACCTCCTAAAAATCCTTCTTTTATTAACTCTGCTAAAACAACCTCTTCATTGAATCTTACATTTTCTCACTTTTGTTCCTAATCAATTAATGTCATGAGCTATTAAGCAAGTGCCAAGATTTTTCTTGCTTCTGACGTCTTTTAGTAGTTCTACCACAGTGATGTTAGGTTTTGCCAAGTCTTGAAACAAATTTCTGCTAACTATCTGGAATCAAAGAGACAATTGGTATTAAGAACAATTGTTGTAGTCATTTCCCTTGTGATTCAACTATAATAAGATAATTTTTATATGGTTTCTAGTTTCAACTATAACTATCTTCAAGTAAGGCTTACTCACAGATTAATGATATATTTAAATGAAGAAGTAAGTGAACACCTTAAGCAATATTTGCTCATCTATATCTATCAATTATCAGGTATCACTGCAGTTCAAAGATGAGACTCAAGCTAAGGTTCCTTGGTTTGAATAAAACCAAATGCCTTCTACTTGCCAAGAAATGCCAAGTGCACAAATGTATTTTAACTATATTCTGTTTTCCTGACTTATTAGGAAAATTTTATAAAAGATTTAGTAATAACGTTTTTGTTTTGTTTTATTTTTTTCTGAGCGTTTTAGTAAAGAACTAATCAGACAGCAATCTAAATACGGACATTTTCATTAAAAGCACAAGATTTTACCTAACTTGGATTTTTTTAAATGATAGATAATGACCAAAATTGTAAAGGTCTCAGAAAGTTAACTCCAAGCTACTCTAGTATTAATCCTTTGAACACATTTACCAACAGAAGCTTCAAAGTATATAATATTTGAGTCTTCTAGACTTTCTAGTCACTTTCCATTTTATAATGTTGAAGAAAGTTCAAGTAAAAGAGAGCTATAATTAAATAATTGACTTCTCCTATTTCTTTTGCCTTTGATGATACCATAGATACTTTAAATTAATTTGAGTTATCAATCTTATATTCCATCATCTCTTTGTAACATTACAGATCAGTTTATCAAATAAATGCTATCCTAAAGGAATATCTTTTGTGTGAGCATATGAAGAAGAGACTTCTGGAAAAATGGAAACAATCAATTTGGATTATCTGTGCTGATAGAGGAGAACAGCAGTTCAAAAGACAAAAACATATTCTAGAAGGCTTTGAATTTTGTCACCATATGAGGTTGTAATTTGCATGTATCTTGTGTGCTGGGAAATTTTGGTGCCTCCAAACAGCAAATGAAGAAGTCCTGCTGGTGTTTTACAGACTCAGGAGTTGTCTAGGTTCCAACTCAATGACTGTTCTTTCTATAAACACTTCTCTCATGCTGAGGATGGGTGGATGGACCATTTCTGTCCAGGTTGCTGCAAAGCATCTGTCATAGCTGAGTTGTTTGTATCTATTTCTTTTCCTTAAGATAGCTTTAGCTCCCATTATGAGTGTTAAGGATATGTTTCTATTGTTTCTTAATTTGTTGTTATTGTTTTATTAATGATGGCTATTCTTACTGGAGTGAGATGGAATCTCAATGTAGTGTTAATTTGTACTTTCCTGGTGGCTAGGGGTGTTGAAAATTTTCTCTAGTTTATCGGCCATTTTTAACTCATTTCTTGAGAACCATGTTTATTTTATTGGTCACTTACTGATTTCTTATAGTTCAGTTTTTTTTGCATTCTTTGTATAGTCTAGACATTAATCTTCTGCCATATCTATAGCTAGAAAATGTTTTCTCCTATTCTAAATGCTTTCTCTTCAATCTGTTTTTCCTTTCATTGTCAGCCATAAATAAGAGCAAAATTATTTAATACTCAGGAAAATAGATACAACTAGGGATTATTGTATTAAATGAATTGAGTCAGACTCAAAAAAAACATAATTTGTGTGTTTCCTCTCATTTGTGGAACTGAGACATTTTATAGTTACATCATGTGAAAATGAAACTGTCTAGAGGACTAAGGGAATTAACAGGAGCAGGGAGAGTAAGGAGAGTTGGAGTTTATGGGGTAAAACATATTGAAATATATGATATCCTTGAATTAATATGTTCTGCTGAAACCCAGTCCTATATACAATGAGTATATGCAAACAAAACAAAAGAAACAAGGAAGAAAAAGAGAAAAGACTGTTAGGTAAATACACGATGAAGTTTTATTCTGCCATAAATAATACTGAACTTAGATAAACAATTTATATAAACCTATAACCACTAAGGAAATAGAAGCAGCCATTAAAAGTTTCTCAACCAAAAATCCCAGCCAACATCAAATTAAATGGAGAGAAACTCAGAGCAATTCCACCAAAATCAGGAATAAGACAAGGTTGTTTACTCTCTCCATATTTATTCAATATAGTACTTGAAGGTATAGCTAGAGCAATAAGACAACTAAAGGAGATCAAAGGGACAAAAATTGGAAAGGAAGAAGTCAAAGTATTATTTGCAGATGGTATGGTAGTATACCTAAGTGACTCCAAAAATTCTACCAGGGAACTCCTATAGCCAATAAGCACCTTTAGTCAAGTGGCTGGATACAATACTAACTCAAAAAAAGCAGTATCCCTCATATATAAAAACAATAAACAGGCTGAGAAAGAAAGCAGGGAAACAACACACTTAACAATAGTCAAAAATAATATAAAATGTCTTGGTGTAATTAAGCAAGACAAGAACTTTAAGTCTTTGAAGAAAGAAATTGAAGAAGATATCAGAAAATGGAAAGATCTCCCATGCTCATGGATCAGAGTAGTAGGGTCAAGGAAACTGGCTCAAACCAGTTGCCAAGGCATGCACATAAAGTACTTCCTTATGAGCCAACCTGGAATCTGCCTGAGGGCCTAGAAAAAGGCACTGTCAGAGTCCTGATCATGCGCAGCCAATGAGGGATGACCACACAATGCCACCAGATTGGAATACAGCCTGGGTGCTGGGAGGAGGGTATATAAGTCCTTCCCCATTATTGAATGAATGAGTCTGCTGTTTGCCTTTAACTGACTCCTGGTATCTGTCGTCTTGACCCATGCCTTCTCACCCTCTCCCCCAGGAAGCCTTTAGGATCCAGCAACATCTGGTACTTGAATGTGGGGCTTCTGTTACTTTTACTTTCCTGGTGGTGATTCTGATTGTTTCCTCTCCTTCACTTGAGGAGCTGGACAGTGGCTCCAAGATGGTGTGTTGGTAAGAAGGCCCCTCAGTGTTGTGTTCTTTTGTTCCCTTCAGCAGGTAAGCATTGAGACCCCCATTTATTTCCTTCTTTTGTGTTGTGTGTCATGTTTGTCTGCCCATCCCATTTTTTTTTCTGTTTCAGTTTGCTTGGCACCTTCACATAAGGACTGACCCCCAGGAACTGGAACCAAGGCTTGTCCAGAGACACTGTGTGGGCATATGGCCATGGCCTAAAAAGCCACAGATGTCCCCCACTAAGGACAAGCCATAAGGGGTCGATAGAAATTTCTACTCCTGTTGACTGTCATCTTCTCTCTGACTGTTGTTTGCTTGCTGATTCCCTCTAAAAGATGGATAATATTTTCATCACCCTTACTCCTTCCATGTTGGATATCTCTATGATATATGAGGATGTGGAGACAGATAGTTTTGTCCCTGTGAAATCTGTCAAGGGGAATGCAGCTGTCATTAAGTCATGTGCTGCTCCCTCCTCTTCTCCACCACCAGTGCAGGTGGCTATGCCTCTGCTATGGTATTCTTAGGGCAGTCTACTCCAGTACTCACCTGCCCCAGGAGTGACTACTCTCCTGTGGTGCCAGGCCTCCTACAACCCTCACAGCCTGCACCACTGTCAGTCCGTAGGCCCATAGAAGCCTTCCCAGTCAATGTGGGCCCAAACACCGAAGACCAGCCCTGGATATCACCCCCATAGCGTAACTCTCCCTCATGTGGAACACAGCCAATGAGTCAGGCCCAGATTCCCCCTAGTTTCAGCAGGTCCTTGCTCAATGATCCATAGAGTTAGAAACTTATTTCAATTGGTACCATTTACTTAAAGCTGTGTTGGAGCCTGCAGTCTTTCTCAGTTGGAGATCGGCCTATGATGACCAGGCAGAATCCTAGGCCTAGATGACCATCTTACTTAATGTCCCAGTGACCTATGATATGCTCACAGGGTGTGGGAAATATGTCCATCCTGTGCACCAGGCATAGGTTGGCTTGAATGCCTATTTTTAACAAGTCTTAGACCTGACTCTCAAGGCCCTTAGAGCTTGTACTCCCCAGGACCCCTTGGTGTACTTTCACAATCTTATTCAACAGCTAGGGGAGCTCTTCACCAACTTCCTGGCCCATTTGTCAATGAGGCAGGAGAGCACAGAGTGGATGCAGACCCCACTAGAGATATATTAATTAAACAGCTGACTTAGGAGGGGCTTAATGCCCAAACCTGTAATGTAGTTGCAGCTATGCAAAATGAGGACATATACAAATGGTTGCAGGCCACCCAAGATCTCGACCCCAGCACCGGCACCATTGCTGCTCTTACCACCTCCCTGGACACTCTCTTTACTGAGAGGCAGTGTACTAAAATGATACTCCCAAGAGCCCTCAGGTAGAACTTGCTGGGGATGTGGCAAGCCAGGCCATTTGTGGCATGACTGCCCCCCAGGCAAAACCTAGGACCCTATTCCCCAGATGCAATAAGGGATTTCATTGGGCAAATGATTGCAGGTCACAGCCTGCTGAAACATCAGCCCCTTTAAATTCCAGGCAGGGCATTCCTCAGCCCTACCAGTAAGAGTAGGCTTTGGAAATACAAAAATCTATTGGACAATGCCCATTTTTCCACACTCCCCAATGCTGACCATCTGTCTTGATGGACAAGCTGTCAAAGGCTTGCTTGACACAGATACAGATACCACCATTTTAACCAAGACTGAGGCGGTTCACTTCCCTCATTGGAAGTTTAAACCTTGCCCCCCATCAGTGGTGTTGGAGGACAATAAGATTCTAAGATGACCACCCATGGGGCCATTTTAAGGATCTAGATGGCAACTGGGGAACCATTCATCCTATCATTTTCACTATACCTAGGAATCTGTGGGGCAGAGATATTTTGGAGAATATGGGTGTTGTCCTAACTACAGATGACAGGGCCTTTTTTGATGACATTGAGGGCCATGAAAAGGCAAGTCTTACAGTCCACAACCCTCATGATATCCACACCCTCAATTCTAAGGGCCACTATGGTGATACTTTATTTTTACTGAAATGTGATTTTATTTGTATGTTAATAAATAAAGTTGCCTGGGGGTCAGATCTAATAGTAAGCCATAGCAGAGCAGGGCGTTCGCGGTGCATGCTTTTTAATCCCAGCACTTGGTAGGCAGAGCTAGGTAGATCTCTGTGTGTTCAAGGATACAGCCAGCATTGGAGACACACTCCTTTAATCTCAATACCAACCATAGAAGACCTGGAGGTCTGTACAGACAGGCAGTGATGAGGAGGTCATGTGGTTGGGTTTACAAGCAATGAGAAGGCAGAACAGAAACTCTATATAAAGACAAACACACAGGAAGTAGGTCTCTCTTGGCTTTAGAGGATCGCTGAAGCAGGAAGGGTAAGGTTCTTAGCTCTGACCTCTTGGGCTTTTTATTTATTAACATAGAAATAAAATCACATTTCAGTACAAATAAAATATCACCATAGGCCACCGGCCCCAAAAGATCCACTGTGATAGAGCCCCCTGGCCCCATTCCATTGTCATGGCGCTGGGATTAAGAAGTATGGGTGGAACAGTGGCCTAAAATTGAACCCAAGCTGTCAATCCTAACGGAATTAGCTGCAGAACAGCTAAAGATGGGGCACATAGAACAATCCACAAGTAAACATAACACCCCCACATTTGTTATTCCAAAGGAATTGGGATGCTACCACTTCCTGCAGGATCTTTATGTAGTTAATGGTCTAATAGAAAAAAAGGGGTCTACACAGCCAGGCCTCCCCCACCCTAGCACTATTCCTCCATCTTATTATATATTAGTTTTAGATATTAGTGATTGCTTTTTTTCAAATTCCTTTGGCACCACAGGATTGAGATCATTTTGCCTTTACTGTGTGGGAACCTAATATGCATGAACCAGTTAAGAGATATCAATGGACTGTTTTGCCCCAAGGAATGAAGAATAACCCCACTACTTGTCAGTCGTATGTTTCTCAAGCTTTGGTCAATGTCCCCAGGGATGTTCTTTGGATCCATTATATGGATGATCTCCTCCTGGCACACCCAGATGCAGCCTTTCTGCAATAGACTACCAAGGGAGTATTAGAAGATCTTGCATTGTTACATCTGATGGTGGCTCTGGATAAGGTCCAAATGGTACCCCTCTTTGCCTTTTTAGGATTTTCCATTGCTAAGCAGGTCTGCCCCCTTTCCTTTAAATTGGAAATGAAGTAATTGCACTCACTCTCAGAATTACAATTATGTGGCATGATTAATTGGCTTAAACCTTTCTTATCCATCCCTGATCAAGAGATGAAACACCTCTTTTCATTGTTGGAGGGCCTTGCCTGTCTTTTCACTAAGGTTAGGCTTATTGAAGAAGCTAAAGAGTTGCTATGAAAGGGTTTGACCATTCTAGCCACCTCCAGCCTACAACGACATGATCCCCAAAGACCCTTATTGGCAATGATTCTCTGGACACCCAGGGGATTTTTGGGAGTATTATGGCAGTGTGGGCCCCTCCTATGGATAGACCAAGTACATTCTGACCTGCACAAGGTCACCTCTAAGTTTTATCAATTCTTCTAACTCAGCTTTAAGGCACAAATGCTGGCACAGAGAACATATGGATGAGAGCCAGATAAGCTTGTCTTCTCCTTTTCTTTAAAGAATACCCAGTTCCTCTGGGCAGATTCTATCTCATTCCAGGAAATGGTTGCAGGATTCACAGGAACTATTGACAATCATTTGCCAAAAAAACCCCAAGATCTTAGCAGAACTCCTCACACTTCCAATAAAGATACAGCCTCATGCAGTCCCCTGCTCCATTCCCATCCCTCATGCCACTCTGCCCTTTTCAGATTCCAATAAAAACAGATATGGTATTCTTATCCAGCATCCTGGCTCCAAAGATGTTACATATGTTACCCATAACCCTGGTTATGTTCAATTGGGTGAGCCATTGGCCCTCCTCAAGGTTCTAGTGGAGTGCCAGACCGAGCCTGTTAATATTTTTTTCTGACACTAAGTATGCTGTATAGGCAGTTTGTGTACTGGCCTTTTCTTAAGTCAAAGACTCACTGACTCCTATTGCCAGCACCATGATGCTTATACAAGATGTCCCAAATTAGAGGGATGAACATTGGTACCTATCACATATTAGCTCTCACTCCAAATTACCTGGAATATTGGCTTGAGGAAATGAGGTCACAGACACCATCATATTTTTTTTTATTTTTTAATTTAATTTAATTTTACATATCAGCCACGAATTCCCTTGTCCTCCCCCCTCCTGCCCCCCCTTCCCCCAGCCCACACCCCATTCCCATCTCCTCCAGGGCAAAGACTCCCCTGGGGATTGATTTCAACCTGGTAGATTCAGTTCAGGCAGGTCCAGTCCCCTCCTCCCAGGCTGAGCTAAATGTCCCTGCATAAGTCCCAGGTTTCAAACAGCCAACTCATGCAAAGAGCACTGCCTGGATGCCTCCCAAACAGTTCAAGCTAATCAACTGTCTCACTTAGAGGGCCTGATCCAGTTGGGGGCTCCTCAGCTATTGGTTCATAGTTCATGTGTTTCCATTCGTTTTTTATTTGTCCCTGTGCTTTTTCCAATCTTGGTCTCAACAATTCTCGCTCATACAAACCCTCCTCTTTCTCACCAATTGGACTCCTGGAGCTCCACCTGGGGCCTAGCCATGGATCTCTGCATCCAGATTCCTCAGTCGTTGGATGGGGTTTCTGGCACGACTATTAGGGTGTTTGGCCAAACCATTACCAGAGTAGGTCAGTTCTGGCTGTCTCTCGACCATTGCCAGCAGTCTATTGTGGAGGTATCTTTGTGGATTTCTGTGGACCTCTCTAGCACTTTGCTTCTTCCTATTCTCATGTGGAAAGAGAGCTTACGGGAGCGGGAGATCCCAGCTGGATCAAGAACACACAGAGAAAACAAGAAATAAGAGACCATGATAAGTGAGGACACCATCATATTAACAGCCAGTATGGATCCATAGAGCAAGCCAGGGCTCTTTACCAGCAATTCCATCTGTATCCGTAGAACCTTCCAGAATTACCAGTTTCCCAATGTAAACATTTGTCCCAGGCATGTGCACCTTGTGCCCCTCTTGTCCCCTTTGGACTGCTTCAACACACAGGAGTCAACCCCTGTGGCTTATTACCCAATGCCATTTGGCAAATGGATGTTACGCATTGTGCTCCCTTTGGCAATCTTAAGTATGTTAATGTGGTAATAGATACCTGTTCCTCCTTTGTGTATGCCTCATCCTTTCTGGGCAGAAGGTTGTCAATGCTATCAGGCCCTTAAGTTAGCCATGGTAGTTATGGGGGTACCTTGGGCACTTAAGATTGACAATGCCTATGCATCTCAACAATTCAATGACTTTCTGGGATCCTGAAATATTTCCCACACCACTGGCATCCCCTACAATCTGCAGGGACAAGCCAATATGGAGAGGACCAACAGAGCTCTTAAGAATCTGTTGGCAAGGATTATCTCACCAGAGACTAGGAGAGATCCTCATCTGGCCTTAACAGAGATCCTTTTCCATATGAACTTTCTCAGTTTTGATGACAAGGGATTCAACCCGGCCTATAAGCACTGGGCGTCTCTGCCAAGGAACATGCCCCACCCCTGGTGAGATAGAGAGATTCTATCTCCCTCCAATGGCAGCACCAGCCCCCCTGCTAACCCGTGGGAGAGGGTATGGTTGTGTTTTTCCTCAGAGTGTCACTATGCCAATATGGGTCCCATCAAGAGATGTGCGCTTCGCCATAGACCAGCCTTTCCACCAAGGAGGAAATAACCCAGGATGGGTAATGTGTATACTCCCCTTTCTTGCTCTCATTGCCCCTCTAATAACTGAAGACTTGTGGACCCTTTTTTTTCTTCATTTTGTATGACACCTTTTGAGATGAAGTACAGTAGTTTAGCTGGGAGCTAGTTTAAATATATTAAGGGCCCATGGTCAGCTAAGTTTCTATATTATTCATTACAGCTAACACATGAAATTTTCCAATTAAATCAGACAGGGGCAAAGGTGATGGCCTTTGATTATTTTTTTGAAAAGATTTGGTATAATAGAAAAAGGCTGTTTGATCCCTCCTGGATTCTCATTTATGTTTTGATTGGCTGGGTGGTGCTTTTAAATTTTCTCCTTTTGAAGTGTCTCCTATAGCTACAGCACATCCGGAAACAATGGGCAGCCACTAAGGCCTACAGGTGTTAATGGCTCTTAGATATCCAACTCATAGCCCTCCACAGGAGGTTATGCATGTATATAAGGCCTTCTCTGTAGTTGAAGTTGGCCAATCAGTGTTTTATTAAACCAGTGTACAAAGGCATTATCCCACAGCACTTTTCCATTATTGAATAAAAAAGTTTGCTGTTTGCCTTCAACTGACTCCAGTTGTCTGTGTCATTGAGACTTCTCACTCCTTCCCCTGAGGGAGCCCTTAGGATCCAGCAACAGATCAGTAGGATTAACATAGTAAAAACAGCCATTCTACTAAAAGCCATCTACAGATTCAATGCAATCCCCATTGAAATCTCAACACAATTCTTTACACAACTTGAAAGAACAATACTCAACTTCATATGGAAAAACAAAAACCCCAGGATAGCTAAAACAATCCTGTACAATAAAAGAACTTCCAGAGGTAACACCATCCCTGAATTCAAGCTCTACTACAAAGCTATAGCTTAAAAAAAAACACAACAAAAACACACATGGTATTGGCATGAAAACAAACAATGGAATGGAATTAAAGACCCAGATATAAATCCACACATCCATGGACACCTGATTTTGGACAAAGAAGCCAAATTTATGCAATGGAAAAAGAAAATATCTTCAACAAATGGTGCTGGTATAACTGGATGTCTGCATGTAGAAAAATACAAATATATCCCTACCTATCACCCTGCACAAAATGCAAGTTCAAGTGGATCAAAGACCCCAACATGAATCCAGATACACTGAACCTAATAGAAGATGCATTGGCACAGGAGACTAATTCCTGAACAAGACACCAATAGCACAAACACTAAGATCAACAAATAATGGGACCTCATGAAGCTGAAAATTTTCTGTAAGTCAAAGGACACCATCAATAGAATAAAATGGCAGCCTATAGAATGGGAAAAGATCTTCACCATCCCCACATCTGACAGAGTGCCGTTCTCTAAAATATATAAAGAACACAAGAAACTAGATATCAAAAAAATAATCCAATTAAAATTGTTGGTACAGATCTAAACAGAATTCTAGAGAGAAACACTTAAAGAACTATTCAACATCCTTAGCCATCATGGAAATGCAAATCAAAACAACTCTGAGATACCATTTTACACCTGTCAGAATGGCTAAGATAAAAAACACAAGTGACAGCTCATGCTACAGAGGATATAGAGCAATGGGAACATTCCTGTATTGCTGATGGGAGTGCAAATTTGCACAGCCATTTTGAAAATCAATATAGCAGTTTCTCAGAAAAATGGGAATCAATCTACCACAAGATCTAGCTATATCACTCTTGAGCATATACCCAAAAGATGCTCAATCATACCACAAGGACACTTGCTCAACTATGTTCATAGCAGCTTTATTTATAATAACCAGAACCTGGAAACAACCTAGATGTCCCTCAACCAATGAATGGATAAAGAAAATGTGGTACGTTTACACAATGAAATATCGCTCAACCTTTAAAAACATGACATCAGGAAATTTGCAGGCAAATGGATAGAACTAGGAAAAATCATCCTGAGTGATGTAATCCAGACCCAGAAAGACCAACATGGCACATACTCACTCATAAGTGGATATTAGCTGTGAAATAAAGGTTTACCATGCTACAATCCACAGACCCAGAGAGACTAGGTAACAACGAGAGTTCAAGGGGGGTGGGGTGGGTGGGAAGATGCCCAGATCTCCCTGGGAAGGAGCAATAGAAGAGATTTCATGAGTGAACTGTAGGCAGGTGGGGATGAGAACACGAGTGATCAGGTTGAGGTTGGGGATGGAATGGGAGAGTACTGAATGAGACTACTGGAAAGGGGGGGCTTTTGGGGTCAAAGAAACCTGACTCAATGAAAATCTCCAAGGAATATACAGGGATTGCCTCAACTAAGACTCCTAGCAATAAGGGATATGTAGCCTGTACTGGCCATCTCCTGTGACCAGGCAAGATTTCAAGTGGAAGAATTGAGACACCAACCCAGCCACATAACCTTCAACCTACAGTTTGTCCTGCCCGTGGGATGTGCTTGGGGTAATGGTGGCCTGGAGATTGAGGAAGTTGCCAAGCAATGACTGGCCTAGTCTAAAACCCAAACCAGGAGAGTAAGCCCACTCCTGATACTGCCTGGAGCAACAGGACCCAGAGGTTGGATAGCCCAGAGACCTAGGATAGAACCAAACATGGAAGAAATGTCAATGTAATGATGCCTAACAGTATTTGGCTGTACTAATAGATAGGTGCCTGGCCCAATTGTCACCAGAGAGGCTTCATTCAGCAACTGATAGAAACAGATGCAGACCCACAGCCAAACATTAGGTAGAGCTCTGGGAATCCTTCAGAAGAGGGGGAGAAAGGATTGTAGGAGTCAGAGGGGTCAAGGAGACCACAAAAAGCCCACAGAACCAAATAACCTGGGCTTATAGGGGCTCACAGAGACTGAACCACTAACCAGAGTTTGCATGAGACTGACCTAGGCCCTCTGCATATAAGTTACAGTTGTGTAGCTTGGTCTTCTTGTGAGACTCTGAACAGTGGGAGCAGGGGCTGTTTCTGACTCTTTTTACTGGCTTTTGGGACCCTACTCCTCATATTGGGTCACCTTTCCCAGCCCTAATACATAGGGAGGTGCTTAGTCTTACTGCAACTTGGTGTGCTATGTTTTGTGGATATCTGTGGGAGGCCTGTCCTTTTCTGAATAGAAATGGAGGAGTGGATTGGGGGTGGGAACAGAGGGGAGGTGGAGGTAGGGAATGAGAGTAGAGGAGGAAGGGGAAACTGAGGCCAGGCTGTAAAACAAACAAACACATTTTTAAAAGGAATACAACTACAAGAAGAATATTGAACTTGTTAGCAGAAAAATGGATGAAACGGGAGACAGTAGTGGTGAGTGAAATAAGTCAGCTTGACAAAAATAAATATTGTATGTTTACTCTCATGGGTGGATGCTATGGGGAAAAAGGAAGTGTATGAAAGTAGAAGGAGGAACCACCAAGAAGGTGGAAGAGGAAAGAAAAGAGGGAAGGTCAAGAGGATAAGAAAAAGAAGTAGAGGGGAGCATGATCAAAGTACCTCATCTATGTCTATGGAAATATCATAAGTACATGTCTTAATTAATATACACTATTAAGAATTTAAGATAGAGTAAAAAAGACAGGCCAGAGAGTTGTTTTGGATTAAACATTCTTTTTTTTTTTTTTTTTTTTTTTTTTGGTTTTTCGAGACAGGGTTTCTCTGTGTAGCTTTGCGCCTTTTCCTGGAACTCACTTGGTAGTCCAGGCTGGCCTCGAACTCACAGAGATCCGCCTGGCTCTGCCTCCCGAGTGCTGGGATTAAAGGCGTGCGCCACCACTGCTCGGCTTGGATTAAACATTCTTTTCTGAGCCTTTGCAATGAAGAGATGTTAAAATACTGATAAAGGATTCAAGTGAAAAGAGCAGGTGACCAAGAACAAGAACTGGGGTAGAAGTCTCTGATGCTGATTAACATTGACTTGGGATCATGCTCTATAGTTGAGTCATCTATATCTGTGCCCAAGAAACTATACACCTAAAAATGAAGACTATGTACTGAAAATCAATGTAAATTGGAGAACCCAGAGACGAATGAACCTTTTAGAGTTGGAAAGAATTTTCATCTGGTTCAATTATCTAAGGACAAAGGAGATTTCACATGAATGAAATGTCCAAGCCCATAAAATTCTCTGTATTTGGGACTGAAAAGTAAACACATCAATGTACTCACCAGCTTGGAGACAGTACAGTGGTTGGAAAACAGTAAGTAAAACATGCTTCTTGGCTTATGCTTCAGGCAAGCTGTCCTTGAATCTGCTTAGTTTTTAAGCCATAGGCTTCAATTCTAATACAAAAGCACACCATCAATGTTAAAGGCTCATTTACACCAAAGGGTTTTGGTATTAAATGAGAATATGGTGTCAAAAGTTGTAAGTCCATCTTTGGGAAAATTCTTATGTCATGAAATTGAAATAAGATGAGTGAAATCTCAGGAGCCTGCAGTCTGTTGATGAATGCTTTTGAGAGAAAAATTGCAACTATTGTGGAGCCTTAAATTTGTTAGTTTAAATGCGTAGTGCAGGCTAGGTTAGTTGATATAACTGACCCATTTACATCTCTATAAAGTCATGATACTATGAATTCATCAAAAAAGATGTTAGAATTGTAAAGACTGCCAAATTGGCTCAAGCATGGTTTGCTGTCCAGACTATTAGGAAATGATAGGTCAGTATGACTGGCTAATGTAAAACACCTTGATACATTTATACTGAGCCATAGAGCTAATGAAATACTTTCCAGGAAGGCAGAAGGTTATACTACATGAATCAAGACTATTCAATTCCACTGGGCTGAGACAAATTGACCTTATTTTACAAATGCATTTCATACACCTCTCTGAAGAACCAAGTCACAGAAGGGCAGCAAGTTCTCACTAGCTGTTCATTTCTTTCCTGCAGTGCCTCTCACACTTACCTGTAGGGGTTTTACATTGCGTCGTCTAGCCTTGTCCAGTGTGATTCATTGTGTCTTTTTCTTTATTGCTGTGAATGAGTCCATGAAATAATAATTTCCACTTACTGATGTTCTTCACAGAAATTCCATGCGTTGTCCTGCTGTAGATATGTGGTACATTTGGAGCTCTTCAAGAGGCTGTATTTTTATAGAAATGATTTCTAAGTGTTCCATGGCAATATCTGTGTGGATATTAATTGGTCATTTTCCACGGTGAGGAATTATTTTAATTTGGAAGTTCATCTTCAGTTGAATCTTGATCCGACTCATTTTTCTCTAGCCCAGGGTCCATTTTAAAAGCATACTCACATGTCTTGTCTACAATTCTAGCACATTTAAGCTCACTGAAGAGATTAGTATGTGG
Source organism: Peromyscus leucopus (assembly GCF_004664715.2). Taxonomy (NCBI): domain Eukaryota; kingdom Metazoa; phylum Chordata; class Mammalia; order Rodentia; family Cricetidae; genus Peromyscus; species Peromyscus leucopus. The sequence continues at coordinate 114,118,524 of NC_051083.1, forward strand.
ATCTTCTGAGCTAACTGTTTCTAGTGGACAATTTAAAACTTTACCAATCATCAAAGCTACCTTACCAAGAACGCAGCTTTGCGTTTTCATGTCATAAATGAAGTTCTTCATGTGTCCCATATTCTTGCAATATGTGATTATATACAGAATCAGTAATCTGAGAAATAATTTCTCTACTTTCTCTCCTATGATGTTTGTATTCAATATTTTTGTCAATCACAGATTTTATCAGGTGAGTTGTGATTCTGTTTAATTCAGTCTGATAATTTTTCACTTTTTTGTTTTGTTTTGTTTCCTGAGACAGGGTTTCTCTGTGTAACAGCTCTGGCTGTCCTGGAACTCACTCTGTAGACCAGGCTGGCTTCAAACTCACAGAGATCCACCTGCCTCTGCCTCTTGGGTGCTGGGATTAAAGGGGTACACCACCACCCCCTGGCAAATTTTTAAATCTTTGCTTCAGGCACTTGGCAATTTAACGGGTTTCCTATAAAAAATGTGGTATCTAACACAATACTTTTCCTAGATAAAAAACTTTTCCTTTTACATCTTAACCAATCTTTGCACATTTTCCATAATTTTGACAATTTCTAAAACTAATTCTAAACATGGTGGTTCTTCTTTCCCACTATTAAAAATTCTACAATGTCACGGAAAACATTATCTTTACCTATTTCATCTCTAACATTGCAAAGTATGAATCACATTGCTTTAAAACAGTGTTATAAACAGAGACAACTACTTTTTCATTAGTTGCCTTATCTGATAATGATATGGTGCTTGATTCTTTGGCTGTCTTTGAACTTTAATCTGACCTTTAGAAATATATTCTCGAAAGGCTAGATGGATATCTAAGTGGTTATAAGTGCTTGCTGCTCTTTCAGAGGACCTAAGTTTGATTCCCAGGATCCATGTTCATTGGCCAAAACCCAACTGTCACTCTAGCTTGAGGGAATCTGACCACTCTCTAGGCCTCTGTAAGTACTCACTCTCATGTTGCAGACAGACACACATAAAAAATTAATTATTTTTAAAAATAAACATATTCTCAGAAGGAATTTAAGTTTTAGTTTTTCCTCTTTTGAGATATGTTTTCACTCTGAAGTCCAGGCAGGTCTAGAAGTTACTCTTTAGCTCAGGCTGGTATGGAACTCTGATAATGCTCCTGCCTCATCCTTTCAAATGTTGGAATTATAGGTATGAATCCTATTCAGTTTAAAGTTACCTACCTTTAAATCTGGTAGGCACTGCTAAGTATTAGACCTGGGCCCTTGTACATCCTAGGCAAGTACTCTACAGCTGTGTTATGACCCTATGACCTCTTGAATTTAGTACATTTTGAGTTTTTTTTTTACATTTCATCATTTGACTATTTTGGATCCTTATTCATGTTTGGAAACACAAATAAAAGCTTTGTTAAAATTGGCCAAGATCAAGAAAACAAATGACAGCTCTTGCTAGCTCGTTAGTATATAAGGAAAGGGGAACACTTTTTCATTACTGGTGGGAGTGCCAACTTGTGCAGCCACTATGGAAATTGGTGTGGCAGTTCTTCAGGAAGATGGGAATAGGTCTGCCTCAATATCCAGCTATACCTCTCTTGGCCATATGTCCAAAGGTCTCTATAACTCAGTACAGAGATACTTCATGTGCATTGCTGTTCTATTAATTGTAGCCAGAAATTGAAAACACCCTAAATGTCCATCAACTGATGAATGGATAAGAAAAGTGTGGTACATTTATACAATGAACTATTATCTAGCTATTTAAAAAAAAACTTAAAATTATGAAATTTTCAGGTAAATGGATGGAGTTAGAAAAACTCATTTGACCCCCAAAACAAATATTGTATGCTTTTTAAAAAATTATATGTGGATGTTAGCTTTTAAGCTTTCAATAGGTGCTGCTACAATCCACATAACCAGAGGTTATGTATCAAGTAAGTAAGGGACTTATGGGAATGGAGGATACCCCAAGGAAGGGAAAATAGAATATATAGTTATGGAGAAATATGGGGGGACTACAATAGGTAGATGAAATGGGGGGAAGCTATGGATGAGAGGGGTAAGAGAAGGAATATGGGGAGGGACAACTAACAATAAAGGCTACTTGAAGGGTCATATGGAAACCTAAAATCATAGAAACATCCTAAAATATATACATATATGAGAAAAGTCTAAATGAAGACACCAAATAACAGGGTAGAGAATGCCCCAACTAGTCATCTTTCACCACCAAGTGGAACCTCCAGTGCAAGGAATGGGTCACATCTAGATGAGTTGTTGGCCAAAGGGGCTCCATGGAATCTCTCAAACATCTCAAGCTATTGCCAAAGCTATTGGTTGCTCTCTACAAACTGATCTTGGTAAGACCCCATTGCTGAAGACAACATTTACATATTTCATTGATGCCACACTAGAGCCTTTCCTAACTAGTGTTCATGGTACTAGAAGGTAATCTGTATGCTACCAGAGGAGAAAGATAAACACCAACCCAGCTACAAGCCCTGTGATCCACAATGCTGATCTGTGTAGCAGGAATCTTAGAAGGTCTTATTAATAAAATCAAACCTGATGCCATGTACTGGGGTGAATGCTGGAAGATCAGAGAAGCAGAACAAGCCACAGCTTCCTCACCTTGACAGTTCCTCAGCTGATCCTGTTTCCTCAGGCTGGAAGCCTCTGAGTCCTTATCCAGAATGAATCTCAGCTGAACTGTTGCTCAAAAGCCTGAAAGCTTAACAGGCCAAAAGCTTCTAGTTTCTGGTCCTCATGCCTTATATACCTTTCTGCTTCCTGCCATCACTTCTTGAGATTAAAGGCATGTGTCATCATGCCTGGCTGTTTCCAGTGTGGCCTTGAACTCACAGAGATCCGGATGGATTTCTGCTTTAGGAATGCTAGGATTAAAGGTGTGTATGCCACCATTCTCTGGCCTCTATGTCTGTCTAGTGGCTGTTTTGTTCTCTGACCCCAGATAAGTTTATTAGGGTGCACAATATTTTGGGGGAACACAATATCACTATGTAGAAGGGGAGGTAGAAAGATTTTAAGAGCCAGAGAGGGTGGATGACTCCAAGAAAATAGTGTCTTCTAGACAAAATAGGACCGACACACATACGAAATCACAGAGACTGTGGCAGCATGTGCAGGGTCTGTACAAGTCAAAGCCAGATGGGGTTCCAGTGCTGAGAGGGGTATGGAGATACAAGATCCCACCTCCAAAAAGCTGTCTGCAATTCCAACCCACTTGCAAAGAAAAAAATTAGTTTTCTCCAATGGAGTTGCAGTGGGTATATAAAGCATACTTAAGGATAGGTTCTATGTCCAGCAGTAAATGGCCAAAACAAACTGAACTCAATGGTATTTGTGTAGACTTTTTGTCTCATGTGACCTTGTTTAGACCTTATTTTGTCTTACTGGTCTTTTGATTTTATATTATGGTTTCTGATTTTGAGTGCATGTTTCGTGTGTGTGTGTGTGTGTGTGTGTGTGTGTGTGTGTGTGTGTGTGTAAAACAACTATCACATCGAAGTTGGACAAGGCAAACAAACAGAAGGAAAAGAGCCCCAAAAGAAGGCAAAAAAATCAGAGACCCATTCATTAACACACTCAGGAGTCCCATAGAAATACTAAACTGAAAGCTTTAATATATCCACAGAGGACCTGGTGCAGACCCACGTGCTTGCTGCTTCAGTTTCTGTGAGTTCATATGAGCTTTGCTCAGTTGATTTAAAGGGCCTTGTTCTTCTGGTGTCCTTCATCTCCCTCTGGTTTCCATACTCCTTCCATCTCCTCTTCTGTAACCCCCTGGGCTCTGAGGGGAGGGATTTGATGGAGACATTGCATTTAGAGCTATGTGGTCCAAGGTCTCTCTCCCTGTGTAATGTGTGGCTGTGGCTCTATAACACAATTCTAATTAGTCTTAATAATAAAAACCCAGAGTCAGATTTCAGGGTATCTCTGAAAGATCAGAGAAGGAAAGGATAGCCCACAGTCACCTCTTAACTCTCCAACTTCTCAGTTTGAAAAGGGCCAAGCTCCTGTCTCCACCCTGCCTTATCACTTCTGTCTCCAACCAGCCATATCACTTTCGGTCTCCTGTCTGTACAGACTTCTAGAACTTTATGGTTAAAGCTCTTCTAACAATGTAATGTAAACAAAAAAATCATTGTTTGTTTATTTATCTATCTATTTCTTTGTTTCTTTGTTTTGTGTATGTGTGCATGCTACCGTGCATGTCAGAAGACAATGTATTGAAGTTGGTTCTGTTTTTCTCATATTGTCAGGCTTGGTAGCAAGTGCTGAGCCATCTCCATAGCCATTATTCTCTTTTCTTGAAATACTACTTTGCCTGGATAACTAGAGTTTATAGGTAAGTTGATATTTCTTTTGTTATTAAAGATCAGCAAGTTTGTTTGTCAAGCAGTGATCCAAAACCTTTTATAATTTTATTATCTTAATTTATTTTTGGTAATAAATGACATCAGTATAATTTCAAGGTCTTCTGCTTAGGGTACCTATTAGGTTTGTGTTCAAAAGTTGTAGGATTTTTACCCCTCAGACTTTTCCCCCATAGCTCTTTCTCCTGTATATGTAGACTAGTGGTTCTCAACCTTCCTAATGCTGTGACCCTTTAATACAGTTCCTTATGTTGTAGTGACACCCATGCATAAAACTATTTTTGTTGCTACTTCATAACTGTAATTTTACTACTGTTATGAATTGTAACGAAACTATCTGATATGCAGGATATTTGATATGTGACCCTTGTGAAAGGGTGGTTTGATCCCAAAAGGGTCTCGACCCACAGGTTGGGAACCACTCATGTGGACAGTCTTGGTGATGCAGCTGATTGTTCCCATGCTCTGTCAATTGCTTTTGCATGGAGTTCTGCCTGAACTTTCAATGTCAGTTTATGTGTTAGTGCTTCTTTGTATGAGTTACAGTGTCTTGGACTGTCTCAAGATATGCTGGAGCCAGAAGCCATTGAGTATGAATACTTTCATACCTTTTTGTGCTTTATAATGATGGAGTATAATATGCTGGTCACAGAAGTCGTATCCTGTGTAATTCTATCACAAATTATACATCTTAGTTCTTCAGAAGTTACTGGAAATGAAGTGGGTAGTGGTGCAAGATAAATTAATAATAAATTTATTCTGTGGAAGGGGCTATTACTTCACTTGATATCTTACAGTGAATCCTTATTTTGATATTTTAAACAAAGCTAAATTAGTCATGTTAAATAGAAAGAACATAGGTATCTTAGGGTTTCTATTGCTGTGACCATACCAAAGCAAGTCGGGAATGAAAGGTTTTATTTGGTTTACACTTCCATGTCACTGTTCATCAGTGAAGGAAGTCAGTACAGGGACTCAAACAGGACAGGACCTGGAGGCAGGAGTTGATGCAGAGGTCATGGAGGGATATTGCTTACTGGCTTGCTCCTCATGGCTTCCTCAGTCTGCTTTGTTATGGAACCCAGATCCACCAGCCCAGAGATGCCACCACCCACAATGGGCTGGTCCCTCCCTGATCAAACACTAATTAAGAAAATATGCTACAGGTTTGCCTGCAACTGGATGCTATGAAGTCATTTTCTTAATTGAGGCTCTCTTGTCTCAGATGACTTTAGTTCACATGAAGTTAACATAAAACTATACATCACCATAGTAAAATATTTCTTTAGAACATCAGATAAAAGTTTGTTCTCTAGGGGCATGACTTACTTTTGGATACAACTTTTGGCTCAAAAACCCTTGGAAACATTCTTTCAGCACTGATTATGGGGGGTACATGACTTTATGGTTAAAAGCAATATATATATGGATAGAATACTTGAGGTTCATATAAAACAAATGGTTTGGCATTAAATAAAACTATTATCTAAGGAATATTATTTTTGTGTTTTAAATATTTATTATTATTATTGTTAATATATTTCTCTGTTTATATGACACATTTTTGTGTGCCTTCGGCGGTCAGAAGAGAGTGTCTGATCCCTTGAAGCTTTAGTTACAGGTGGTTATGAGCTACCTTACATGGATGCTGGGAAATGAACTTGAGTCCTTTGGAAGAGCAGGGAGAACTCTTAAGCACCAATCCATCTCTCCAGCCCCTGTGAGTATTTTTGAGACAGGGTATCACTCTGTAGCCCTCTCACTATGTATCCCAGCTTGGCTTCAAACTCATGGCAATCCTCTTGTCCAGCCTCTAGAATGCTGTGGCTATAGGTATGCGCCATCCTATGATATCACACTATTGAGGCATTTTAATCATGCTATTTCTGTAGTTAGTGATCTGGGAAGAGAGGGATGGGAGAGGACAAGAGATGAGAAGGAAATGGGGAGCAGGAGGGAGGGAGGAAGGGAGGAAGAGAGGGATGGACAGACAGAGAGAAAGACAGAGGGAGAGAGAGAGAGAGAGAGAGAGAGAGAGAGAGAGAGAGAGAGAGAGAAGAAAGAAAGAAAGAAAGAAAGAGAGAGAATAACCTGCTCCTTCTGCCTGTTCCTCATCATCACTTTCTATCCATCTCCTCAAAACTCATAGTCACCTCTCACAATAGGAAACAGTCTGAAGATGACAACTTGATAACTATGGATTAATATATGTTTCTGTTCATATTCAATACCAAATTAGATATAGCTCTTTCTAGGTGTCATAACATTTTGCTCTATGTCCTAGGTAGAATTATTCCCACACAGAAACAAAAACACTGTTTACCAAGTTATAATAAGCAAGAGAATGATATAATCATGTATATTGTAGGCTCAAAAGTTTAAAAAATAGGCCCAAGACTGCACTTTTGAATTATTGTCCTATTTTTCTGCTAACATAGGCCTTCTGCCTTTCTTCTTTGACTTTCATAGAGGAAAACTGGCAGTCCATCTTCATTTTCACTTGGCATGCACTTTATATTATTGAATTTACCTTTTCTCTCAAGGCCTTCAATTCAATTTTGAGAAATACAGCCATAGTGCGAAATTACAAGCTAACTATTGGTCAGGAAAGAAAGTCTCCCAAGTTTTGGCTATGTAACAGGGTTAGGCAGCAATAACCCACCCTCAGATGAGTGTCCTTTTGTAGTGTAGAACCCAAAGTGGAAATGCTGATATAGTTCTCATCCTGGCTTCCTTTAGTTCACTTTTCTAAGACCCAGTTTCTCAGGCCAATTCTGGTACAAGGTTCTTTCTATATGGATCCCCTGGAGTTCGATGTTTCCAGGTCCTCCCCCTCCCCCCTCTCATCACCCACCTAAGGTAGCTCTTATAGGTCTGCCAATATGTTCAGAATGCTAATTAAAGTGTCTAAAATTTAGATTATTTGTGCTACCTATTCTACTTCTTGAAGAAAGCAATATATTTAAAAAATTATTTCTTTTAAATTATTTCCCCAGGGCTAGAGAGATGGCTCACTGCCTGCTCTTCCAAATGTCCTGAGTTCAATTCCCAGGACCACATGATGGCTTACAACCATCTATAATGCATTTCAGTGCCCTCTTCTGGCCAGCATTGCAGGCATACATGCAGGCAGAACACTGTATAAATAGTAAATAAATAAATCTTTAAAATAAAATATTTTTCTATGTATGATATGTGTTTATGATGTAGTGTGTGTGTGTGTGTGTGTGTGTGTGTGTGTGTGTGTGTGTGAACATGGACACTTGTGTACCACAGTACTTGTGTGTGTAGAGGTCAGAGATAACCTTTGTTGTTAGCCCTTACATTCCACTTTGTTTGAGACGGGTTCCTTTGTTCTTTGCTGCTGTGTAACTCAGACTAGCTGGTCTGTGAGCTTGTGGGAATTCTCCTGTTTTTGCCTCCCATCTCTTGTGCAGAGTACTGGAATTATAGGTATGCACTACTGCTCTCAGCTTCATGTATGTTTTAGGGATTTCAGCTCAGGTCCTTATACTTTATTGGCAAGTGCTTAATACATTGACCCATTCCCTGAGACACAGCCAGTCCCCAGGAATGCCTACCCAACTCTCCCCCAGTTGCCAGCTAGTAGAGAAAACTCCTGCGGGCAGGCTCCCTCATCAACCCCCCCCCATCGCATCCTGTAATCTGCAATTCCCACACCCTACCCCAATATCCATCTGCCTGGGACCTCACTAACTTCCTGAGACATGGATTGGCCAGCTCTCATTGGACCAAGAGGTGAGTGACTCTTCTCCCACCCAGAGGGTCCTGCCTCTAGGCCCCAGGCACTGGCATACAGCCAGTCCCCAGGAACTCCTACCCAATTGTGCCTCAGTTGGTGGCCAGCAGGGAAAACTCCTGCGGGCAGCCCCCCCACACACACCAAAACCTCCCATCAGACCCTGCAATCTTCAAGGCTCATGCCCTACAACAATACCCATCAGCCTGTGACCCTAGTATCTTCCAGAGACATGGAATCTTCTAGCACTCATTGGACTAAGAGTAGCTTCCTGAGACATAGAATCCACCAGCTCTGACTGGACCAAGAGCTCGGATAAGACCAAGAGTGGCTCCCTGAGCGACAGAATCAGCTAACTTGGATTGGACCAAGAGCAGCTCTCTGATCTCCCAGCTCCAATTAGAATAAGAGCTAAGGCTGGACCCAGAGGGGCCCCCTGAGACATAGACACAAAAGCACAGAGTGGACGAATAGCAGCTTGTTCAGACACAGTCACCTCTTAGACCTATTGGAGGAAGAGATGGGCAGACATCAATGCAAAAATACATACAACAACATAAAGAGCAATATGCATTACCAGAAGCTAGCCTTCCTCCAACAGCAAGACCTGAACATCACAAAGTAGAAGAAGGAGAAGAAAACAACCTTAAAAATAAATCCATGAAGATGCTAGAGGCTTTTAAAGGGGAAATTAAAAATTTCCTTAAAGAAATTGAGAAAAAGACAAACAAAAAATTGGAAGAAATCAAAGAAATTGAGGAAATGCAAACGAAAAATTGGATTAAATCAATAAATCCCTTAAAAAAAACCATGAAAAATCAATTGAACAGGTGAAGGAAACAGTTCAAGACCTGAAAAGTGAAATAGACACAATGAAGAAGACACAAACAGAGGGAATTCTAGAAATAGAAAATCTGAGAAAATGAATAGGAAACACAGATGTAAGCATAACCAACAGAATACAAGAGATGGAAGAGAGAGTCTCTGGTGTAGAGGATACAATAGAGGAAATAGATTGATCAGTCAAAGAAAATACCAAAGCCAAAAAGTCATAATACAAAATGTTCATGAAATCTGGGACACCATGAAAAGGCCAAACCTAAGAATAATAAGAATTAAAGAAGGAGAAGAATACCAACTCAATGGCTCAGAAAAATATTCAACAAAATAGTGGAAGAAAACTTTCCTAACTTAAAGAAGGAAATACCTACGAAGATACAAGAAGCTTATAGAACACCAAATAGACTAGACCCCCTCCCCAAAAAGTCCCCTTGCCACATAATAATTAAACCACTAAACATACAGAATAAAGAATATTAAGAGCAGCAAAGGAAAAAGGCCAAGTGACCTATAATGGCAGACACATCAGAATAACACCTGTCTGTAGATGAAATTCTAAACAGTCATAGTAAATAAGAAACAGAGCCAAATACAGGGGTAATAGCCAAAGAGATCACAGAATTAGTGAAGAGCCACGGACTACCTTTTAGCTTACCACCAAGCCATAGTTTCCCACATGAGAGAACTTCCTGCCTACCCTGTACTTTTGTTACTTTCCTTCTGCCTTCTCATTGGCTCTAAGCCCAGCCACATGACTTCCTCGTCACTGCCTATCTATACAGACCTCCAGGTCTCTATGGTTGATACTGGGATTAAAGGCTCATGTCACCATGCTTGGCTGTGTCCTTGATCACACAGAGACTCTGCTTGCCATGTGATGAGGTTAAGGGCATGGGCTATCACTGCCTGACTTCTGTTCCTGGCTCACTATGACCTCTGATCTACAGACAAACTTGATTATTTAACATACAAACAAAATCACATTTCAGCACAATTAAAATATTACCATACCTGACTTCTCGATGGTGACTTTGAAAGCCAGAAGATCCTAGACAGATTAATGCAGACACTAAGAGAACATGGATGCCAGCCTGGACTAATATACCCAGCAAAACTTTCAGTCATCACAGATAGAGTGAACAAGACATTCCAACACAAAACCAGATTTAAACAATACTTATCTGTAAATGTAACCAACTGTCTTATTAAATAAGAAACACAGAACCAATGTAAAAGAGAAAGCTGAGAGGTCAGAGCTCAGAGCTAAAATCTCACCCTTCCTCCTGCGGTGGTCCCAGCTCTCCGAAAGAGACCTATTTCCTGTGTGTCGTTTCATAGTCTTTTGTTCTGCCTTCTCATTGGTTGTAAACCCAAACACATGACTGCCTCGTCACTGTCTGTATGTACAGCCCCCTAGGTCTTAAAGGCATATGTCTCCAATGCTGGTTGTATCCCTGAACACAGAGATCTACCTAGCTCTTCTACCAAGTGCTGGGATTAAAGGCGTGTGCCACCACCGCCACACTCTTGCTATGGCTCTAATAGCTCTGACCCCCGGGGCAACTTTATTTATTAACATACAATCAAAATCACATTTTAGTACAATTAGAATACCACCACACCTATCCACAAATTCAGCCCTACAAAAAGCCCTAGAAGGAAAATTCCAACCTAAGGAAGTCAGATACACCCATGAAAATACAGGCAATAGATAACCCCACAGCAGTAAATCCCAAAGAAGAGAAATACACACACACTACCACCAAAAGATAAGAGAAATTAACAATCACTGGTCATTAATATCCTGTAATATCAATGGACTTAATTCACCTATAAAAAGACACAGGCTAATGGAGGAGATGGGAATGGGGATTGGGCTGGGGGGAAGGTGGGGAGGCAGGAGGGGGGAGAACAAGGGAATCCTTGGCTGTTATCTAAAATTAAATTAAATTGTAAAATAAAACTTAAAAAAAAGGACACAGGCTAACAGAATGGATACAAAACCAGGACCCATCCTGCTGCTGCATACAAGAAACACACCTCAACTTCAAAGACAGACACTACCTCAGATTAAAAGGCTGGGAAGTCTTTTCAATCAAATGGACTTAAGAAGCAAGCTGGTGTAGCTATCCTAATATCTAACAAAACAGACTTCAAACTAAAATCAATCAAGAGAAATCAAGAAGGGCATTACATACTCATCATGGAAAAGATCCATCAAGATGAGGTTTCAATTCTGAACATTTATGCCTCAAATACAAGGGCACCCACATATGTAAAAGAAACATTACTAAAGCTTAAATCACACATCAAACTCCACACATTAATAGTGGGAGACTTCAACACCCCACTCTCACCACTGGACAGATCTGTCAGATCGAAACTTAACAGAGAAATAAGGGACCTAACTGATGATATGACTCAAATGGACTTAACCGATATCTACAGAACATACCACCCTAACAAAAAAAGAATATACCTTCTTCTCAGCACCGGATGGAATTTTCTCTAAAATCAACCACATACTCAGTCACAAAGCAAATCTCAACAGATTAAAAAAAAAGTGGAATAACCTCCTGTGTTCTATCAGATCACCATGGCTTAAACTTAGATTTCAGCAAGAACAAAAATTACAGAAAACCTACAATCTCATCGAAACTGAATAATGCTCAACTGAATCACCAATGGATCAAGGAAGAAAGAAAGAAAGAAATTAAAGACTACCTAGAGTTCAATTAAAATGAATGTACTACATACCCAAACTTATGGGACATTATGAAAGCAGTGTTAAGAGGAAAATTTATAGCACTAAATGCCCACATAAAGAAGTCAGGGAACTCTCACACTAGTGACTTAATAGCACACCTGAAAGTTCTAGAACAGGAAGAAGCAAAGTCACCCAGGAGGAATAGACGCCAGGAAATAATCAAATTGAGAGCTGAAATCAATAAAATAGAAACAAAGAAAACAATACAAAGAATCAATGAAACAAAGAGTTGGATCTTTGAGAAAATCAACAAGATAGACAAGCCCATATCCAGACTAACCAAAAGGCAGAGAGAGAGCATCCAAATTAACAAAATCAGAAATGAAAAGGGGGACATAACAACAGACAACAAGGAAATCCAGAGAATCATCAGGTCATATTTTAAAAACCTGCACTCCATAAAACTGGAAAATGTAAAAGAAATGAACAATTTTCTGGATAGGTACCACATACCAAAGTTAATTCAAGACCAGATAAACAATTTAAATAGAACAATAACCTCCAAGGAAATAGAAACATTCATTAAAATCTCCCAACCAAAAAATGCTCAGGACCAGATGGTTTCAATGCAGAATTCTACTTGATTTTCAAAGAAGAGTTAATACCAATACTCTTCAAATTGTTCCACACAATAGAAACAGAAAGAACATTACCAAACTCCTTTTATGAGGCTACAGTTACTCTGATTCCCAAGGCACACAAAGATGCAACAAAGAAAGAGAATTACAGACTAATCTCCCTCAAGAATATTGTTGTAAAAATACTCAATAAAATATTGGCAAACTGACTCCAAGAATACATCAAAAACATTATCCACCATGATCAAGTAGGCTTTATCCCAGAGATACAAGGATGGTTCAACATACGAAAATTTGTCAATGTGATATACCATATAAACAAACTGAAAGAAAAAAAACACACACACATGATCATTTCATTAGATGCTGAAAAGGCCTTTGACAAAATCCAACACTCCTTCATGATAAAGGTCTTGGAGAGATCAGGAATACAGGGAATGTACCTAAACATAATAATGGCAATTTACAGCAAGCCAATAGCCAACATCAAATAAATGGAGAGAAACTCAAAGCAATTCCACTAAAATCAGGAACAAGACAAAGCTGTCTGCTCTCCCCATATTTATTCAAAATAGTATTTAAAGTTCTAGCTTGAGCAATAAGACAGCAAAAGGAGATCAAGGGGATAACAACTGGAAAGAAAGAAGTCAAATTTTCACTATTTGCAGATGATATGATAGTATGCATAAGTGACCACAAAAATTCTACCAGGGAACTCCTACAGCTGATAAACATCTTCAGTAATGCGGCACGATACAAGATTAACTCAAAACATCAGTATCCTTCCTATATACAAATGATAACCAGGCTGAGAAGGAAATCAGAGAAACATCACCCTTTACAATAGCCACAAATAGTATAAAATACCTTGGGATAACTCTACCTAAGCAAGTGAAAGACCTATATGACGAGAACTTTAAGCCTCTGAAGAAAGAAATTGTAGAAGATGTCAGAAAATGGAAAGATCTCCCATGCTCATGGATAGGAAGGATTAACATAGTAAAAATGGCAACCTGACCAAAAGCAATCTACAGATTCAATGCAATCCCCATCAAAATCCCAACACAATTCTTCACAGACCTGGAAAGAACAATACTCAACTTCATTTGGGAAAAACAAAAAACAAACAAACAAACAAAAAACCAGGATAGCTAAAAGAATCCTGTACAGCAAAACCACCTCTGGAGGCATCACCATCTCTGACATCAAGCTCTGCTATAGAGCTATAGTAATAAAAACAGCTTGGTATTGGCATATAAAAGGGGAGGGGGACAGGACGGGGGAGAACAAGGGAATCCATGGCTGATATGTAGAACTGAATGGTATTGTAAAATAAAATAAAAGGAAAAAAACTGACATGTGGACCAATGGAATAGAATTGAAGACCCTTACATTAACCCAAACACCTATGAATACCTGATTTTTGACAAAGAATCCAAAACCGTACAATGGAAAAAAGAAAGCATCTTCAACAAATGGTGCTGGCATAACTGGACATCAATATGTAGAAGATTGCAAATAGATTCATATATATTGCCATGCACAAAACTCAAGTCCAAGTGGATCAAAGACCTTAATATAAAACCAGTTACACTGAACCTGATAGAAGAGAAAGTAGGAAATAGTCTGGAACTCATTGGCACAGGAGATCACTTTTTAAATATAACACCAGTAGCACAGACACTGAGAACAACAATTAATAAATAGGATCTCCTGAAACTGAGAAGTGCTGTGGATATCACTCTATGTAAATAAAACACTGATGGCCAATGACCAGGCAGGAGGTAGGTGGGACAAGGAGAGAGGAGAATTCTGGGAGGCGGAAGGCTGGGGGAGAGAGACTGCAGCCACCGCCAGGAGAAGAGCATGTAAAGACGCCGGGAAGCCACCAGCCACGTGGCAAGGTATAGATTTATAGAAATGGGTTAATTTAAGATAAAAGAGCAGTTAGCAAGAAGCCTGCCACGGCCATACAGTTTATAAGTGATATAAGCGTCTGAGTGATTATTTTATAAGTGGATTGTGGGGCTGCGGGGCTTGGGGAACCTGGAGAGAAGCCTCCAGCTACAAATGGCGCCCAACGGCTCGAGTTTCCACCTTAAACCTGAGAATATTTAATAACCAATTCTAAACAGAGCCAAAACCAGGTTCCTGCTTCTTGTCTCATATGAGCAGCTAGACGCCGCAAAACGCAGGTTTGAACACTGGCGGGTTCCTGGCGTGTGCATTTGACCGCAGTATGGCGGAAATGAGGCGTCTGCCAGCGGCAAATTAAGCTGTGTGGTAGATTTAGTCTTTACTAGTATTTAAAAAAAAAAAAAAAAAAGAGGTTTCTGGGCTACATGCTGCTTTGATAAAAGCTTAGACCCACTATTTCTGAGACTTGATGACTCCCAGAGCTGGCGGAAAACGTACCACTGCCATGTTGGGAAGCTGAAGTGGGCGGAGCCAGCAGCCACAGCGCCGTTTCAGGCTTACAATGATACAGTTTAAAGCAATAGGCTCAAGGCTCAAGATAATATAAAAAATAAGCCACGTAACGATGGCTACCACACAGAGAATCTGGATTATGTTGTCTTTGATATTCGTAACTGAAGAAAAACATTTGATTACAAAAGCTGTTGAGTTATGCCAAAATGTATATTTTAAAAGTACCTTGACTTCAAAATTTGAATATAAAGATATGTTACTTTGGAAAAGAAGTTCTGCTTTTGTCTCCACAGAAAGCCAGAGGCTGTGGACTTGTTCCAGATTAAGATACATCAGGTTTCACCAGCCAAGACCCCCTAAAAGGTCTCCGATGACCCCATGGCCCAGATGATCCAACATCCAGACCGGTTTCAAGGCAACTGGTTCACACAATACAGCCTCACGGACTACCCCCATAGGTCTAAAATTTTCTTTGTATCCCCATAAGATACAGCGCCCCCCCTCCAGCAGAAAGTAGTAAGAGATGCTACGCCCAAATTCCCAAATATACCAAGCTGGCTTTAGAGGTGGAATTGGCTCACTCCCCCTCTAAACCCAGACATATTGCTTTAAAAAAAAAAAAAATGGTTAAAAGATTCTTGTGTCCCAAATCAGAAGAGCCCTCTGGTGTGGGACAGAGAAAAACCAATATTTTTATTTAAAACAGGTTGATTATAAATGTGATCTCTTTCTAAAAAAGAAAAGGGGATATAATATAGATATATAGGAGGATATGGAGATGATAAGATAAAAGGGTAGATTAATGAACCTACTTTTAAAGAACAACTTGTTTAAAATGTTTTACATTGGTATAGATTTTAGTTTATGTTTAAAATGTTTTACATTGGTAAAAATTTTAGTTTATTAATACAAACTTGAAGTTAATTTTGTTATACTGTATATATATATTTCTATTCTTGTTTGAGGTATTATGTTTAACTCATTTAAAATTGTAATGGATGATTAAAAATAGATTAATAATCAGTCATCTATGATAATCATATTTGTAGCCATGTTAGTTAAGTCTTCTAGGTATACATAGATATATTTCAGATAGATAGGTAATCTTCAAACACTTCATAGACCTAGAGAATATGGCATTTAAATAACTTAGAATTCTGTTGACGTGAGACACAATTGCTCCTGGCTGCACCAATTGATCCCGAGAGAATGTTGGGCTTCTAAGACATTTCCATTTGGAAGTTTGTCTTTTTGGCACAAAATGGCCTACTGGGCAAAGAACTGCCCTTGCCTTGACGGCTGACAGTACAAATGCAATGCTGTCCTTTCTGGACAAGCGGGACACAAGGAAAGCGACCAATGTACTCTGCCAAGACAGGGTAAGATGGTCTCTCAGAATTCCTGCTTCTGAAAATGGTCTGTCAGATACTCTAGGCCTGTAGCCAATTTGAATGCACCAACAATGCTGAGAAACATTAGGTGACTGTCCAGGCTGCCAGCTGTCTTGGTCTACTCTTGCAAGATTCCGAAAGTTGCTTGTATCCATCTACCATTTCTCAGGTACCATTATGTTCCTTCTCAGGTCTTTGATGTGGTTGAAGACTAGATAGTCGTAATTTCCTCAGTTATGATAAAAGATAAGTTAGCTATAAAACCTTAAACTCACAAATATAAGATAGATAGGACATCTTCTTTAATATTGTAACTATAATTCTTGCTCGGTAATTGTTTTGTTATATGTAATTTTACCATGTTAAAGTTAAAACCTTCCTTTTTAAAAAAAAGAAGAAAGGGGAAGTGCTGTGGATATCACTCTATGTAAATAAAACACTGATGGCCAATGACCAGGCAGGAGGTAGGTGGGACAAGGAGAGAGGAGAATTCTGGGAGGCGGAAGGCTGGGGGAGAGAGACTGCAGCCACCGCCAGGAGAAGAGCATGTAAAGACGCGGGAAGCACCAGCACGTGGCAAGGTATAGATTTATAGAAATGGGTTAATTTAAGATAAAAGAGCAGTTAGCAAGAAGCCTGCCACGGCCATACAGTTTATAAGTGATATAAGCGTCTGAGTGATTATTTTATAAGTGGATTGTGGGGCTGCGGGGCTTGGGGAACCTGGAGAGAAGCCCTCCAGCTACAGAGAAGCTTCTCTAAGGCAAAGGACACAGTAAATAAGACAAAACAATAGCCTACTGAATAGAAAAAGATTTTCACCAACCCCACATCTGACAGAGGACTGATCTCCAAAATATATAAAGAATTCAAGAAACTAGATATCAGAATGACAAAC
The DNA here is from genome assembly GCF_004664715.2 of Peromyscus leucopus. NCBI lineage: Eukaryota > Metazoa > Chordata > Mammalia > Rodentia > Cricetidae > Peromyscus > Peromyscus leucopus. The sequence goes on from NC_051083.1 coordinate 114,135,587, forward strand.
AATCCATTTAAAAAATGGGTTATAGAGCTAAACAGAGAATTCTCAAAGGAATAATTTCAATGGCTGAAAGGCATTTAAAGAATTGTTCAGCATCCTTAATTATCAGGGAGATGCAAATCAAAATGAATCTGAGATACCAACTTACACCTGTCAGAATGGCTAAGATAAAAAGCACTGCAGACAGCTGATGTTTGAGAGGATGCAGAGCAAGGGGGAAACTCCTCCACTGTTGGTGGAAGTGCAAACTTGTACAGCCACTTTGGAAATCAGTATGGCAGTTTCTCAGAAAATTGGGAATCAATTTACCTCAAGACCCAGTTATACCCCTCTTGGGCATATACCCAAGGAATAATCAATCATACCATAAGAACACATGCTCAACTATGTTTATAGCAGCATTATTCATAATAGTCAGAACCCAGAAACAAGCTAGATGCCCCTCAACTGAAGAATGGATTAAGAAAATGTGATACATATACACAATGGAGTACTACTCAGCAGAGAAAAACAATGACAGCATGAAATTTGCAGGCAAATGGATGGAACTAGAAAATATTATCCTGAGTGAGGTAACCCAGACTCAGAAGGACAAACATGGTATGTTCCCACTCATAAGTGGATACTAGATATAAAGCAAAGGGTAATCTGGCAACAACCCACAACTTCAGAGAATCTAACTAACAGGGAAGACCCAAAGAGAGATGCATGGACCACCCTGGTAAGGGGAAATACATGAGATCTCCATGAGTAAATTGGGGATGGGGTGGGCAATGGAGGGTAGGATATCGGGGATGAGAGCCTAAGAGAATGGGATGGTTGAACTGAAACAGGGAGGGAGGGGGAATGCAATGAAAGAGAGACCATGATAGAGAGCAACATCATGGGGATAGAGAGAAACCTAGTGTTAGGGAAGTTGCCAGGAACCCCAAGGATGACCCCAGCCTGGGCTACTAGCAATAGTGAAGAGGGTGACTGAACTCAACTGGCTTGCCCCAGAGTTCAGACCAGTGATTACCCTGTTATCACAGAACTTTTCTCTAATAACTGATGGAAGCAGATGCAGAGATCCAATCCAAGCACTAGACAGAGCTCCAGGAGTCTAGTCAAAGAGTGAGAAGAGGGATTTTATGAGCAAGTGTATCAGGATCATGATGAGGAAACATGCAGGGATGATCAAACCAAACTAGAGGAAACTCATAAAAGTTGGATCAATGGCTGTGGAGCCTACATGAGACTGGACTGGGCCCTTTGCATGGCAAGAGTGTTGTGTAGCTTGATCTGCTTGGGAGACCCCCTCCCCCTGGCAGTAGGATCAGAATCCATCTCTGGTGCATGAGCAGGCTTTGTGGAGCCCACTACCTATGATGGGACACCTCGTGCAGCCTTGAGGCAGGGGGAAGGGCTTGGACTTGCCTCTATTGAATGTGCTTCCACATGGGAGGCCCTTGCCTTCTTGTGGGAGGGATTGCGGGGTAGGCTGGGGAGAGGGCAGGAGGAGGGAAGAGGGCATCTTTGGTATGTAAAATTAATGAAAAAATTTCTTAATTAAAGAGCTAACTACCGAGAAGCCTGAGACATTAGGCCATATATTTCAAATATAATATAAATCTCTGTGTGTTTATTTGGGTTTGAGCAGCTGTGGGATCATTGAGCTGTGGGAGCTGGGTGGGACCAAAGAAAATGTATAAATACAGTGGATGGGAAGTTTGGAATGCATAGCTGGTATTGTATACCAGGACAACCTCCTGGCAGGGGAAATTAAAGTTCCCATTGAACAAGTCACTGAGATTGTATCATTTAAAGAATATGATTACCAGCCAAGGTGCCCTCCTAGTATTTCTGTTTATGTCCAAAGGATATTACTGCAGTCAAGATCTAGGGCATATGTTTTCCTATTTGTAATTTTCTTTGCTTTTGTGTTTTTATAATCAAGAGGACACTACTGAAGGTAACCATCCACAACATTCTGCAGATGGAAGAATGAATAGAAAGGCATGAAGATATAGGCCATTGCTGGAGCAGGATAAATATAGTCACACACCTGTGTAATTCTCTTCAAGGTTCAGGGAACATGGGGAGGATGCAGCTGGAAAGAGTGTAAGAACCAGGGGAAGAGGGTGAAGTGTGTTGTACAAAGTAACTGTCATCTTGAGGCATTCATCTATGCTCCCTTGCAAGAGACCATCCCAGTTTGTTGCTCTGATATCTATTATAGCCTTGGTAGCTGCTTCTGCCAGCTTTAATTCAACAGATACTAACTGCTCTGTTCTGCCCAGATCAGTACCCCCAAAGAGACCACCGAGACCCATGGTGTCCAGAATGCAATAGCAAGGTTTATTTGATTCGGCTTAGTTCAAGCTAGCAGGGAGCTCTCCTCCACCACATCCGATGCCTCGAGGCAGGGAGGAGAGTTCCTCTTTCTTGAGGAAGTTAGTTTTTATAGGCAAAAACCACAAAATTCCTTAGCAGGGAGGGGGGTAGTATGGGTCCATCCTTGATTGGTCCAGTTTTTCCCGGGCCTGGACTTTGTCTTATTCTAGCTTGCCTGTTTGCCCTGTCAGGAGTTTTACAACCCATCTCCAGGGTCTGGTCATGTTATCTCCGGAGAGGGGCATCTCGTGGTTAATTGGTCACTACCAGATATCCTGACTTTGTTCTTTTGAAAACACCTGACTTCACCCTCTCCAGGAAGGGGGAACTGACTCGGTTCTGTTTATTTTTAAAATATCTCTTCTTTTGGGATTCTGGGGGAACTGTGTCTGGGTCTTTGGTGGGGGTCTTTCATGCTCATCATGTTAATTCCTTACCTAAGAATGTGTCTATCGCTTTAGTCACTCAGGAAGGAAAGGATCAAGGATTAATAGATAGAATAAATGTCTTAGAGGGGGCTATACTTTACATGGGTAATCAGATTCAGAATATTAAGACATGTTTAACAGCATTGTGTCACGCTGACTACAAATGGATTTGTGTCACCCCTTTGCCTTTCAATGGATCAGATATGTCCTGGGACCAGGTCCAAGCTCACCTGAGAGTTGTCTGGAATAGCTCCCAGCTAGGTGTAAATATAGACATGCTACACTCCCAGATTAGTGCCATCAGCCATTCCAGACTCCAAATTTCCTCTGCACTAGAAGTAACTATTTTGCCAATTCAGTAAAATAATTTGTGAATAATAAATCCTTTGGAATCTCCTTATAAATGTGAGAGCTATAGGAGCACTAATCATTATACTTTTATTTCTTATTCCAGTCATCTTCAGATGCTTAGGATCAGCAGTATGAGTAGCCCAAAGAGAAATCCATACACTTCACTTATTAAATGAAAAATTGGGAATTTTGGTGAGCCACGGGAATATGAAATAGAAGTCCAGCTGTATATTATAAGCTATACCTTGACAAGACCAAGGGTCAGTCAAGTGGAAGCCATTTAGCAAGGACTATCTGGTGTTACACAGCTTTATATTAAGTTGTGCCTTGCTATGAATTCCTTGTGCTCATAATTCTAAAGTGTGTGTGTGTGTGTGTGTGTGTGTGTGTGTGTGTGTGTGAACCTCCATTTCAAAGTACTTGGATAAAGTCACATAGACAGAACCTTCTGCCTCTGAGCTCCCAGCTCCTCTTTAGCATTTGTTTGGGGTAGCTGCCTTTTGCAAATATCCTCCCTAAGCTACTTCCTAATGTGAGACCAAAATGAGCCATCTTAGAAATAAGACCAAAATGCTTTCACCCTAAAATTAAGGCCTAAGATTTCTACTTTTGGGAATAGGCCATTAGTTACTGAAACCAGTCAGTTCAGATTACAGAAACCAGGAAGTGTAAAAGTATAGAGTCACAAGATAGTCACGAGGTAATGCCTGCCAGACTATGGAATGTCCTCTCCCTGGTTTCCAGGGTAACTGACCACAGAAATGCCCCCACCTGAGGGCAGCCAATGAGAAATGGTGGCAGGCAACTGAAGGGTTCACAACGCGGTTCCATTTACTGGGCGGACACTTCCGTCCAGCCACTTCCGCATCAAAAGCGTCCCGTAGCTAGGATACTGGTGGGCCCGGATGTCTCCACCTAGCAAGTTCTGGGCCAAGGGGTCTCGCGTGATCAGAGTCCCGTGGCGTTGCATGGTGATGTAAGCGCGCAACACCACCATGTGCCCTACGTACACACGTAGAGTAGTGACGTGACCTGGCCACGCCCCCAGCCGGTTTTAAAAGTCCGGCGCCATATTTCCCTTTCTCCTTCTCCACGCACGTGTCTCTCCCACAGGCCTGCACTTTCTATCCTTTGTTTCTAATAAACTCTATAAGCGGATTCTGTTGTGTTTTGTGACGTTCCTTGCAGGGTAAGAACACAACGCAGCCAGAAAACTAACAGCAACCACTCCCTTAGAAGTAATTTCTAGAAGTCCCTAGAAGCGAGCCAATCAGAATTGTACCTGTGCTAGCACCCCTAAATGATGTAACCTTGTGACTTTTCCCTTTAAAAACTGAGCTTGCAGACAGGTGGGCGCTTCCTCCAGTCTCCACTGCGTTGGATGTATTGGACAAAGTCCCTGCCTAGGCTTGTATTGCTTTTGGATATCCAGAATTAAACCTTGCTTTTGCATTCCGGCATGCTCGTCTTTGGTGGTCTCTTTGGGGATCACGATCTGGGCACAACACTAAGATAGAGCCAACCCCAAACAAAGCCTTGCAAAACAGGCAAGGAACAGATAGCTACCAGACTGCCTGCTAGATGCCTGGAATGCCCCCTCAACCATCTTTTGGAGACAACATGTCTCCCAGACCAAGTGCCTGTCCCCTAGAGGCATAGCTTTGTTTCTTGTGCAAATCAGGTTCAGGTATTCCACTCTTTCTCACAGTCCCAGTATAACTTTGTAGATCAAAGGAGTTTCCTCTCACCAGGTGCTTCAAGCTGTGATGCAGATTGACGAGCTATCAGTACTCCCATGCCCTGTCAGGAAATTGGCAGCAGAGGAAAATAGTGACAGTTTTAACTTTTAGTGACCTACAGATTTTCCCCACCCTATCACCTGTAAATTTATAGTTGAACACATTTATGATAGACTTGTAATGCTTTCACCTAACCACAGTAAGGATGTACTTCTAGCAACACATTCCTTTTCTGATTTATTCCAACTGCTATATGACTCCACTCCTGTCTCTCCCCTTTTGTGTTGCAAATAAAGTTGCCAGGAAGCTTCAGGTGAGAACCTTGCAATCTTGTGTTGTATAGTAAACATGTGGTGTTGCTGCTTGGGAAAGAATATAGACCAGTCCCTAGAGAACAAGGAGAGGATTTGAATTGAGACAGTTGAATTGAGGAAGCTGAACTGAGAGAGTTGAATTGGTGGCTGAATGATGGTGGCAGACAAAAAACAAATTGGATGAAAGAGCTTCATGCATCTGAATTCATTCCCACACCTATGGCAGCATCATTACTGGCCCCTTGCCATAGTATAATAATAAGGCTGGACCATTATTATTACACAAAACCCTAATAGCTACTACTGGCTCTGACAATCCAACATTTTCTATACATTGATTACATCAGTATATATTAAATATCATAACATAACAGACATTAGTACTGACATGTTCTAAAAATACAGGAAGAGATAAGACAAAGGAACTAAGAAACTCAATTTTAAAATTTTTGCTTATTTAATGTACAAAATTTTCATTATTACATGTTCATATATAAATGTGCATATTTATATGTGTATATATAGCTGTACTTTGCTCATATTCCATACCTGTACTCTCCAAGGTCCTTTATTCCCCCTCCAGATTGTCCCCCTTTTCCATGTAAATAGTACTGATTCTGTTTTCATGGCCAGATTTTATTTTAAAGAATAAAATGAAGGGACTGGAGGGTTGGCTCTGCTGTGGATAATGCTCTATATAAATAAAACACTGATGGTCAGTGACCAGACAGGAAGTATAGGCGGGACAAGGAGAGAGGAGAATTGGGGAAACAGGAAGAAGGGAGAGAGAGACACTGCAGCCACTGCCAGGATAAGCAGCATGTAAAGATGCCGGTAAGCCACCAGCCACGTGGCAAGGTATAGATTTATAGAAATGGGTTAATTTAAGATATAAGAGCAGTTAGCAAGAAGCCTGCCACGGCCATACAGTTTATAAGTATTATAAGCGTCTGAGTGATTATTTTATATGTGGATTGTGGGACTGTGGGGCTTGGTGGAAGCTGGAGAGAAGCCCTCCAGCAACATGGCTCAATAGTTAAGAACATTTGCTGATCTTCCAGAGGAGCCAAGTTCGGTTCCCAGTACCCATATTTGCTGGCTCACAACTGTCTGCAACTTCAACTCCAGGGGATCCAACATCCTCTTCTGGCATACTTGGGCATCCACACACATGTGATACAGAGAGAGAGGGGGAGGGAGGGAGGGAGGGAGGGAGGGAGGGAGAGACGAATACCCATTTTCTTTTAAAAAAGGAATAAGATAAAACAAATGAAGTCAAAGTTCCCATATCCTCTTAATGATCTCATTCATTTCTCTTTCTTCCTAAGGGGAACTACTGTTTTATATTATTATTACTATTTGTGTGAGTAAAAAAATATCTGAAATATATCAACTTTAAAAAGACGAATTTTATTTTGGATTAGAGTTTTAAAGACTTCAGTTCATCTGCAGTTGCCATTGTTGCTTTTTTGGGATCCAGATAGATAGTATGTTATGTCAGGGCAAGTAGAAGAGGAATATTACTCACCCTGGCATTGTGGCCAGGAAGCACATTGTTTGAGGTGGGAGTTGGATATCACTATAGCCTTCAAAGGTAGGTCCTCAGTGACCTAGTTCCTCCTACTAGACCCAGTCTCCTGACGTTCCCACCACCTCCCAATAGCACCACAGGCTGGAAGCCAAGACCTTGGCACATATCCTTTGGAGGACATTCAGATCTAATTATTTCATAAATGAGTATCATAAGCATACTTTAAATGTCAGGTATATCATCTTGGAGCTTGTTGGGTTTCACTCAATGCTATTTTTTCTGAGGAATACATTATGTAGGTACAAATATTTAACCTATTGAATAGGCATCAGGATGGCTTGACTTATGTTTATATAATCTTCTATTGGCAAGTGTTGAATGTCTATTTCTCCTTTTATCTCTACTGTTTTCTGCTTCGTGTATTCTGAAGCTCTACAATCTAGCATATGGACACTTAGAATTACAATATTTTCCTGGTGGGATGATCTTTTTGTTATTACATAATGTTTCTTTTTGTCTTTAACAATATGTAGTTTAATATATGACCACACCCACTTTTATTGGAATCTGTTTTGAATATGCTTTCACATCCTTTAATTTTTCAACTTGCTTATGTCACTGTATCTTCTGAATGTCTTTTATTGACAGCATATAGTGCTATCATGTCTGTTCATTTATTCTGCCTGTCTCTGCCCCTTCATTGTCAGGTTTAGACTATCAAATGTAAAGTAATTGCTGATATGTGAAGGATTAAGTCATTTATTTTAGTATCCATTTCTCTCTACTTGCTTAATTGCTCCTTGGTTTCTCTTGTGTTCCTGCAAGTTTCTTGAACACTCTTAGAAAACCATCTTAATTTTTGATGATGTTTTAAATTACCGCCTTATATAGTTTTTAATGATTGCTGTAGAATTTACAAAACCCCACAAAGTCTGTTGGGATTAATATCTGACAGCTTTGGGGTTTCGTTTCATTTTCTTTTGTTATTTATGGACAGGGTTTCACTCTGTAGCCAGACTACCCTTCAGCTAAACCACGTGGCAGCATCACCACTAGGGTACTCTTTAAGGGCCTTTCAGGGTACTTTCCCAACTCAAATCATTCAAGCTGCCAGGTTTGCGTGATGCGCATGCGCTCCTAGAGAGGCACCCAGGTCTTTACCCGCGCCCAAGGATGACGTCTATTAATGCGACATCCACTGGGATGACAGTGGCCCAAGGATGACGTCTATTAATGCGACATCCACTGGGATGACACTCAGTGGCCCAAGGATGACGTCTATTAATGCGACATCCACTGGGATGACACTCAGTGGCTCGACATCAGCTGGAACAATGTCTATCGGGGCAACCCATGGAGGGATTGTGGGTTGGGCGGTGTGTGTTGAGGCAATGTCTTTGTTGGCATCTTCTTTAGAAACCGACAGCGGTTGAAGTGGCATCTGTTAGAGCTACTTCTGTTGAGCCACATCTATTTTGGAAACTTCTACTGGGTGATCTCTGCTGGTATGACGTGTCTTAAGGGCGACGCCCATTGGGCGTGGCCTTGAGGGCGCCCACTAAGGATGTCAGCAAGGCAGCATTGTGATGTGTGCGTTCTTGAGGTCCTGTTACCAGGCTGTCTAGGGCCTTGGCTCAGTCTTGATCCAGACACCGGAGAAGACAGTCGCAGGAAGGGAGACCAGAAGACAGTCCACTCCCTCAGCCCCCAGCCCTTGGGGGCTGACGGGTAGCCATGGACTTGTACCTGAACAACTGTTTGAAGGCTGCCGAGGCTGCCGCCTCCAAAGCGGCTTCTGGCAACCTCAAAACTGACAAAGACACTTGTAGTACCGTGAGTGGTGGGCCCTCTATAGTGTCCATTTATTCATTGCCCTTCTTTCTTGGTCAGGGCAAGTTTCAGGCCAGCAGGTAGAATCATGGGGAAAGACTCTGGCTGAGGGGCAGGTACAGGACAGAATTTTTCACAATGGAGCCTCCCACCTTTCTGACCAGGGCAACGGGTGACTCAAGGTGCCACTGACTTATACTAACCTGGGCAGGACCCAGAAGTAGGGTGCTGGCTTAGGAAGTGGGGAGGTAAGGTCTTCTTGCTTTGCAGCCAGGCGGATCCTTCCACCCAGGTGCCTAACAACCTGGGTTGTGCTATCTGGTTCAGGTGTGACAACTGATGTAAACTAAATGAACACTTCCTAGTAGAAAAGACAAACATTTGCATTTCTTTCCCACAGAAGAGACAGAAACCTGTTGTTCCGAAGATTGGACCATCTAGCCTGTTGGACTTACCCCTGGGGGCGAAACTACCTATTATCCCAGGAAGTACTAACATATTCTATACCACAAATATAAGTGAAAAGGTAAACTATGTTTTAATGGTGTTTAAGTGGTTTTCTTTGCCCTTTTTCGCTGTTAAATTTGAAACATTTTGTTATGATTGCACTTTGTATATCACCTTCAGTTTCACACAAATGGAATTAAGTGAGCTGCAATGTTTTAAAGTCTTTAAACTCACTTTAATGATGGAAAGCCCCAGAAAGAGCTGCAATCACTCCATCCAGACTTTTCTTCAACCACAGCCTCAGCTTGACAGGTTGTGATCTTTCTGGCATACACATATACAACATGCTGATTTCTACTTCTGTGCCTTGGTTCATCTGGCTCCTGAAACTTTGCATGTATTCTCGTCTCTTTGCTGACAGTCTATCCTGACCTATGTATACAGGAACTGGACTAAGGTAGAGGCTATAGGTATATCAAGCACAGAGTTCATAAATAGTATTCCACGTGCCACCTCTAAAGTAAAAATTAGAGGGGAGAAGAGAGGGAAGTTCATTGAAGGGCATTATATTTACCCAGATCAACCCATTACATTCTTTCACTTCCGTTTCTGCTTGTGTATTTTATTTCCAGTGAACATTCTAATTATTTCAATAAACTGATGTTTAAAAGTGTATTTTCATGAATTTTGCATTTGCAATAATTTCAAATATGTTTCTTTTTGCAGCTTTATCGGCCATCTTTTGGTTTTAATCTTAGTGATCCTTACTGTAGACTCATGGAAACCACCTACCAAAGTCTTCACGATCCACATCTTAAAGCATACTTCAGACGAAAAGACATGCTCAAGAAACTAAGACAGGGAGGATACATCACCAGCAATAACAAAGTGCGTGGAGGCCTGCTTCTGTCCAGCAAACTCTAGGCACTTGCTAGGTGCTTTAATACCATTGCCAACTTCTAGTAGAACACTAGCAGATATCGCAGAAAGAAGCCAGTAAAATGCCTAGTTTTTTCTTGTAAAAGCTGCTTTCTAGTTGACAATTTTTCAGTGATGGGAAAAGATAATTTGCAGTTTTTGGTATGTGAATGCACTGACACATTTATTTTCATGTCTCGAGAAGGAACTTTAAGTTGGAGCTATGTTAGTGAACTATTTAGAAAAATCTCTGGTGGGTCATCAACTGTCTAAAGATCCTGACTACCCAAATGTCACCAAAACTGCATTCTTACACTGTATCCCACAACTGTCACTAAAATGAGTGTTCATCTTCACTTCTATAAACATGTTGTAATTTTCAAACTTTATAATGTTTTTCATTTTGAATTTTAGGTCATATGTTCCTTAAAAGAGTTGAACAAATACAGACAATATCTTACCACTTTAAAAATTGACTTTGAGAGAAATTATGTCAGGGAACAAGTAAGTTAAATATTTGAGTTTGTTTTATTTTCATGGGACCCATGAAAAGATTTGTGAAAAGCTAGACTCTTTGCACAATATTTCCTTAAAATATTCCAGGAATAATGCCCCTATAAAGAATCTGTAAAAGATAGAGATCCCATTTGATTTACTACATATAAAAAGTTTATTTGTGGGATGAGGCCATGCAAAGCCTAAAAGCTGGTTAGCAGAATTAACAGTTTGTAATAGTCAGAACATTTACTTAAGATTAAATTTAAAGAAAATATATCAAAGGAAAGGTTTATTTCTGTCAAGCATCTGACATTCAATAATTGTTTTCTTACAGAAAATTATAGAAAGCCAGGTGAATAAGCTGAACGAAGAGAGACGAGCTTGTGACGAAGCTGCCGCTGCTGCCTCATTTCAGCAGTGGTTGTTACGAGAAGGGAAGAAGACTTCCCCGCATCAAGACCATATAATAAAAAGAAGGTAGAGTCAGGGTTCGAGCATATTTCAAAATGGGCACACTAGAGACCCCCAAAACTGCAAAAAAAAAAAAGAAAGAATTGAAGATGGAGTCAGAAAGGTACTAGACACATTGAAGGCCCTCAGCATTTTCAACATGGGGAACTAAAGAGGTAATCAAGGGGGCCTGCTCCCCCAGTGGACTAGAGTCTGAATCCCAGTACCCTCATGGTGGTTCACAACTATCGATAACTCCAGTTTTAAGGGATCTGATGCCCTCCACAGGCCCTGCATGCACATGGTGCACAGACTTACTTTTGGACAAAACACCAACACACAATTTAAAAAATTAAACTATAAAAATGACATCAAGAGGTACAGGGATTGGGAACCTTGTTCCTAAGGCTAGGAAGTTCAGTTTCTACCTGAGAAACTGGAGCGGCTAGGAGCCCAAGAGGCAAGTCAAACTGTTATTGAAGAAATAACAATTGTTCCTATAATCCATCCATTCATCTCAGAGTATACCAGATTGCATGTTGATATCGCAGAGTTCCAGAGTGGCAGGTATTCTGAAAGACTTACATTCCTTTATTTCACTTCTACTTAGACATTTGCATATGATTAATAAAGAAATCACTGATCTAGTGAAAGCCAGGTCTGTGGTGCCAGAGGGAGAGAGGGTATCTTTAACACATATCAAACATGAGTTTAAGTAAATTATTTTAAAGTCACAATGATCAAATTGCTGCAACTTTATCTGATGCTAAAGTAAACATGCCATTCCTCTAACAACTGGGTATTTTCCTTCAGCTACTAATCACACATACCATGCAGAAATCAAGCTGCAGCCTTAGAAGCTAAAGGGAAAAAAATTGTACACTTTTTCTTTTTCAAAAATTTTATCTTAATTGAAAGCTAGTTACTACTCATGATGTGGTTCCTATAATCCATCCATTCATCTTAGAGTATACCAGAATGCATGTTGATATTGCAGATTTCCAGAGTGGCAGGTATCCTGAAAGACTTACATTCCTTTGTTTCACTTCTACTTAGACATTTGCGTATGATTAATAAAGAACTAGACAAAATTGAAGACACCTTGGGAAGACGAAACACACTGCAGTTAGAAGAAGAAGACAGACTACATTGGCATAATGTTCAAACAAAACTGAATCAACACAAAGAGATTGAAGAGGTGAGGAGTAATTTTAAATGGGAAACTTGCATGGTTCTTTTTTTCTGCAAACTACTTGAACAGATTCACTCTATCCTTTGAAGTTGAGTTTAGAAAAGAAACCAGGCTAGAAGGATTCACTGGGAAAGGCACTTCCGCTGCAAGCCTGGTGACCTAAGTTCAAGTCCCAGAACATATGTGAAGTTGTAAGTAGAGAGCTAAGTCCGTAGAGTTGTCCTTTGACCTCCACATGATTTCTGGCATGGCTATTTGTTTAGTTTCTCTGTCAGAATACCTTTAAGAGCAGCCAAGTACATGTGATGTCTTCCCTGAGTTAGAAGTCAACACCCTTTTGCCAGTATCTTTTGAGATTCATCTTCAGAGTCACGTTTGTGCTGGCTTCATGGTTGTAATAACAAAATAATTTCTTTCCTGTTCCACTTCATCATATCCAGCAGGACAGTCCCAGGGAATGGCAGATAAATAAGCAAGTTCACAAGTCAGTGCAAGATTTGCTTTATTATTGACCCAAAATGTGTTAGGCCATTGATTTGACCTCATTTGCATATTGGTTGGGGAAAAAGAAAATAGTTTTAAAATGAAGTAGACATATGCTGAGAACTGTAATGGCATGTCCCATAGGAATGGCAATCCAAGGAGATGACACTTCTATCAAAGATTGGAGAAGAAGTTAAGCGAGAAGCAAAAGCTGACGAACATCGGCGAAAAATCAGAGAGGAAATTAACCAAAAGGTAGTCAGCTTTTGCTGGACTTGGGCTGTCTTAAGAAAGGCTTTTGCCGCAATTTTATATTTTAAAGTATGAATTTTCAGGAGATAGTTATTGATGGAGCCCCAATCGGTATTGATTCTAGCCCCAATCTATATTTTAAGAAAGAGTCTCCAGAAAGTTAAATTAGATTGAGTTGTTACTAAAATATGTTTTCCTTAACAGTAAAGGGATTGCCTAGCATGTACAAGACCCTAGCTTAAATCTCCAGATTGTAAGAGAGCACGCACACATGCACACATGCACATAAAAGGAAACTTGCCTCTTAGTACCTCTCTTCAAATTCATTGTAAATTTGGGTATCTCCAGACAGGAACACAGGTCTACCTCAGGAACATCATCACATTTGAAATAATCTATGTTGTATTTTTACTGTCAGGTTTCTATTTGAATTTGAAACCTATGTAATGTATTTTTAATATTTTGCAGAAACAAGTAATGCTTCAAAAAAGAATGGCCTACCATTTACAAAAACTGCAAGAAAAAGATAGTAAAGAAGAAAGTGTAAAGAAAAAGCGGGAAGCAACCGTCCCTGAAAGCAAAAGACAACCTGAAACAGGTGAGAGAGATAGGAGAGAGAAAATAAAAGACTTAGTGGATGAGTGGAAGCTGAGCAACAATGTATTGACTATTAGTGTCCACATCAAACCACCTTATGCTCACACAGTTTTTTAAAATGTCCCTGCAAAAGTAAGTACTAGGAGCCCTCAGTACCTGTGTCAGGTACTCTGTGATGCACTTTCCAGTTACTGATCCAGTTAACAAACGTATATTCACAATACATATAGCTAACAAGTAAATACATAGTTTAACAAACAGCCAGGAAGAGAAGATAGCATGTACACTCAGGTAAGAAACCCAGAAGCAAATGAGAGAAGTAAGTTGAGCAGGCAGTAAGAAAACATTAAAAAGAAAAGTTTAACAAGCCAGTAAGAGCAGAAATAAATTACAGAAATTACATCAAGAAAAGGATAATATACAAATATCAAGAGAATATTAAAATGTACAAAGCAAGTAATAGGGGAAAAAAGAGCAAAAAAACTTGGACAAGATAAAGCACCTAGTAGGCAAAGATATAACGAGAACCAATGAAGACAAGGAGAGAGTAAAGAAAGACCAGGAGCAACCAGTAGACTCCAGCATGAATGTGTTTGTGGGAGGAGAGAGAGATGAAGACAAAATAGAGAAGAGATGGGAGGGGAGGACAAGGAGGAAAGGTAAACAAGGAAGGGAGAGTCAGTAGGAAAGGAATAAAAAGGAAGATTGTGATGGTGAGAGAGGGATTTGAAAGGGATTACTAAAGAAGGAAGTCCAATGAACTTGCAAAGGTGTGCAGAGATATCTAAGAGACTTCAGCCCTACAAAGTTAAAGAAGTGGAGAGCTTTTCTAAAAGTAAGTAAAAGGTAAGGAGGGAAAGAGGGGATTGTAAGGTACAAAGAGGAAAGAGGCTTGGATGAAAGGAGACAGTATTCTTTAAAATGAAGTAGGGAGAGGAGACACCATACTTGTGATCCTTCCTGTAGAGAGACTTAAAGTAAATAAATTATGAAGATGTTGTTTGAAAGAGGAAGAAAGAGAAAATGAGACTGGAAGGAGGAGGAAGAAAGATGGGAAGGAGGTTGGAGGGAAGGAAACAGAAAAGGAAAGAGAGGAGAAAAAGGAGGAGGAAGGGAAGGAGAAAAGAAGGAATGATGATAAAACAAGAAAAAGAAGGAACAATGGAGGTACATAACAGGGACGAGAGTGGGAAAAAAGAAGGAAGGAGAGAGGAAGAAAGAGAAGAAGGGGGAGAATTAAAAGAAAGGAAAATGTGGAAGAGGGTGGGAAAGATGAGCAAGAGGAAGAGACGAGAGGAATGAAGGGGAAGGTTGAGAACAAGAGGAAGAGAAGATAGATGAAGGTGAGGAAAGATGAGGCCAAGAGGAAGAAAAGAAAGAACAAGGAGGGGGAAGATGAGAACAAGAGGAAGAGAAAAAAGAAATGCGGGAGGGGGAAGGATGGGAATAAGAGGAAGAGTGGAAAGAGGAAGGAGGGAGGGGGAAAGAGAACATGAGGAAGAGAAGAAAAAGGAAGTAGGGGAAATGTAAGAACAAGAAGAAGATGAGAAAGAGGATGGAGAGGGAAGGATGAGAACAAGAGGAAGAGAAGAGGAAGGAGGGGGAATGATGAGAACACAGGAACAGAAGAATGAGGAGGATGGGGAAGGATGAGAACAACAGGAAGTGAAGAATATGAAAAGCAGGGGAAAGATGAAAACAAGAGGAAGAGAAGAAGGAGGACAGAGAGGAAATATAAAAACAAGAGGAAGCAGAGAAAGAAGAAGAAGGGGAAATAAGAGAACAAGAGGAAGAAAAGAAAGAAAAAGGAGGGAGAAGGATGAGAACAAGAGGATGAGAAAAAAAGGGGAAGGAGGGATGAGGAAGGATAACAACAAGAGGAAGAGGAGAAAGAGGAAGGAGGGAGGGGGAAAGAGGAGAACATGAGGAAGAGAAGAAACAGGAAGTAGGGGAAATGTAAGAACAAGAAGAAGAGGAGAAAGAGGAAGGAGAGGGAAGATTGAGAACAAGAGGAAGAGAAGAGGAAGAAGGGGGAAAGATGAGATCAAGAGGAAGAGAAGAAAGAGGAAGGAGGGGGAAGGATGACAAAAAGGGGAAGAGAAGTAGGAGGGAAGTAGGGGGAAGAATGAGAACAGGAGGAAGAGAAGGAAGAGGAAGGAGGGAGTCGGAAAGATGAGAACAAGAGGAAGAGAAGAAAGAGGACAAGAGGGAAAGATGAGAACAAGAGGAGGAGGAGAAACAGGAATTAGGGAGGGGGAAAGGCAAGACCAAAAGCAAGAGAAGAATGAGGAAGGAGGGTGAAGGATGAGAACAAGACAAAAAGGACAAACAGGGAGGAGGAGAAAATTAGAACAAGACGAGAGAAGAAAAAGGAAAGAGAGGGACAGATGATAACAAAAGGAAAAGAAGTAAGAGGAAGGATAGAGGGGGAAGGATGAGAACAAGAGGAAAAGAGGAAAGAGGAAGGATGGAGGGGAAGGATGAGAACAAGTGGAAAAGAAGAAAGAGGAAGGACGGGGAAGGATCAGACCAAGATATAGGGAAGAATGAAGAAGGAGGGTGAAGGATGTGAACAAGAAGAGGAGGAAGAGGAAGGAGAAGTAATGATGAGAACAAGTGGAGGAAAAGAAAGAAATGAGGGGAAAGGACGAGAACAAGAGGAAGAGTAGAATGAGGAAGGAGGGGCAAGGATGAGAAGAAGAGGAACATAAGAAAGAGGAAGGAGTTGGAAGGATGAAAACACAGGAAGAGATGAATGAGGAAGGAGAGGAAAGGATGAGACCAAGAAGAAGAGAAGAAAGTACAAGGAGGGGAAAGATAAGAACAAGAGGAAGAGGAGAATGAGGAAGATGGGGGAAGGATGAGATCAAGAAGAAGAGAAGAAAAGAAGGATGAAAAAAGTTGAGAACATGAGGAAGGGAAGAAAGAAGGAGGAGGGAAGAGGAAAGATGAGAACAAGAGGTAGAGAAAAAAGAGGAAGGAGAGAGGTGAAGGATGAGAACAAGAGGAAGAGAAGAAAGAGGATGGACAGGCAAGGATTAGAACAGAGGAAGATAAGAGGAAGGAGGGAGAAGTATGAGAACAAGAGGAAGGGAAGAAGGAGGAAGGAGGGTAAAGATAAGAACAAGAGAAAGAGAAGAAAGAGGAAGGGGAAAAGATGAGAACAAGAGGAGGAGAAGAAAGGAAGGATGAAAAAAGTTGAGAAAATGAGGAAGGGAAGAAAGAAGAAGGTGGGAGGGGGAAAGATGAAAACGAGGTAGAGAAAAAGGAGGAAGGGGAGAGGTGAAGGATGAGAACAAAAGGAAGAGAAGAAAGAGGAAGGATGGGGAAACATGAGAAGAAGAGAAAGAAAAGAAAGTCGGAGAATGAAGGATGAGAACAAGAAAAAGAAAAGGGAAGAAGTTGGAGGGATGAGAACAAGAGGAAGAGAAGAAAGAGGGAAGAGGGAGGGGGAAAGATGAGACCAAGAGTAAGAGAAGAAAGAGGGAGGGAGAGAGAGATGGGAAGAAGAAGAAGAGAAGAAAGAGGGTGAAAGATGAGAACAAGAGGAAGAGAGGAAAGAGGAAGGAGAAAGATGACAACCAGAAGAAAAGGAGAAAGAGGAAGGAGAGGGAATGATGAGAACAAGAGGAAGAGAAGAAAGATGAAGGAGGGAGGGGGAAAGAGGAGAACATGAGGAAGAGAAGAAAGAGGAAGGAGAGGGAAGGATGAGAACAAGAGTAAGCGGAGAAAGAGGTCGGAGGGGAAGGATGAGAATAAGAGCTAGAGGAGAAAGTAGAAGGAGGGGAAGGATGAGAATAAGAGGAAGAGGAGAAAGTAGAAGGAGGGGGAAATGAGAACAACAGGAAGAAAAGAAAGGAAGGAGGGGAATGATGAGAACATGAAGAAAAGGAAGAGGAAGGAGGGGGAAGGATGAGAATGACGTAGAGAAAAAAGGAAGGAGGGATGGGGAAGGATGAGAACAAAAGGAAGAGGAGAAAGAGGAAGGAGTGTAAAGGATGAGAAAAGAGGAAGAAAAGAGAAAGGAGGGGAAGGATAACAAGAGGGAGAAGAGAAAGCAGAAGGAGGGGAAGAATGAGAACAAGAGGAAAAGAAGAAAGAGGAAGGAGGGTATTGATGAGAATAGGAGGAAAAGGAGAAAGAGGAAGGGGAGGGGAAAGATGATAACCAGAGGAAGAGAAGAAAGAAGAAGGAAGGTGAAGGTCGAGAACAAGAGGAAGAGAAGAAAGAGGGAGTAAGAAAGATGAGAAGTGGAAGAGAAGAAATAGGAAGGAGGGTGATAAATAAGAACAAGATGAAGAGAAGAAAGATGAATGAGGGAGTGGGAATGATAAGAATAGGAAGAGAGGAAAGAGGAAGGAGAGGGAAGGATGAGAACAAGAGGAAAAGAAGGAAGAGGAAGGTAGGAGGGGGAAGGATGAGAACAATAGGAAGAGAAGAAAGACAGAGAGAGAAAGATGAGATCAAGAGGAAGAGAAGAAAGAGGAAGGAAGGGGACAGATGAGAACAAGAGGAAGAAAAAGGAGAAAGATGAGAACAAGAGAAGAGAAGAAAGATGAATGAGGGAGCGGGAACGATAAGAACAATAGGAAGAGAGGAAAGAGGAAGGAGGGAGCAAAAAGGATCGGAGCAGGAAAAAATAAAGATGGGCAGAGGGAGTAGAGGTGATAGCAGGGAGGGAAGAGATGGGAGGAGGGGTGGGAGGAAGAAGGGAAGAGAAGAAAGAGGAAGGAGGGAGGAGGATGAGAACAAGAGTAAGATAAGAAAGAGGAAGGAGGGGAAAGATGAGACCAAGAGGGGGGGGGAGAGGAGAACATGAGGAAGAGAAGAAAAAGGAAGTAGGGGGAAAGTAAGAATAGGAGGAAGAGGAGAAAGGAAGAGGGTAGGATGAGAACAAGAGGAAGAGAAGAAAGAGGAAGGGGGAAAGATGAGAACAAGTGGAGGAGAAGAAAGAGGAAGGAGGGAGAAGTATAACAAGAGGAAGAGAAGAAAGAAGAAGGAGGGGTAGGATGAGACCAAGAGGAAGAGAAGAGGAAGGAGGGGGAATGATAACACAGGAACAGAAGAATGAGAAAGGATGGGAAGGATGAGAACAATAGGAAGTGAAGAATGAGAAAAGCAGGGGAAAGATGAGAACAGGAGGAAGAGAAGATGGAGGACAGAGGAAAGATAAGAACAAGAGGAAGAGGAGAAAGGAGGGAGGGGAAAGAGGAGAACAAGAGGAAGAATAGAAAGAGGAAGGAGGGAGAAGGATGAGAACAAGAGGATGAGAAAAAAGAGGAAAGAAGATTGGGAAGGATTAGATCAAGAGGAAGAGGGGAAAGAAGAAGAAGAGAAAGATGAGAACAAGAGGAAGGAAGGAAGATTAAGGAGGGAGAAGGTTTAGAACATGAGGAAGAGAAGAAAGCAGGAGGGAGGGCGAAAGATGAGAATAAGAGGAAGAGAAAGAGGATGGAGACAGGAGGAACAATGAGAAAAATAGGAAGAGGAGAAAGAGGAAGGAGGGGAACCATGAGAAGAGGAAGGAGAAGGAAGGATGAGAAGAAGAGGAAAAGAAGAAGAAACAGAAGGGATGATCACAAGAGGAAGAGAAGAAAGTGAGGAAGGGGAAAGATGAGAACAGAGGAAGAAAAGAAAGAGGAAGGTGGGGGAAGATGAGAACAAGAGGAAGAGAAAGAAGAGGAATGCGGGAGGGGAGAAGGATGGGAACAGGAGGAAGAGTGGAAAGAGGGAGAGGAGAGATAATGAGGAAGAGAAGAAAGAGGAAATAGGTGAAAGATGAAAACAAGAGGAAGAGAAGAAAGAGGAAGAAAGGAGGGTGAAGGATGAGAGAGAGGAAGATAAGAAAGAGGAAGGAGGGAGAGGGAAGCATGAGAATTAGAGGAGGAGAAGAAGGGAAGGAGGGGGAATGATGTGAACAATAGGAAGAGAAGAAAGAGGAAGGAGGGAGGGGGAAATATGAGATCAAGAGGTAGAGAAGAAAAAGAAAGGAGTGTGAAGGATGAGAACAAGAGGAAGAGAAGAAAGAGGAAGGAAGGAGGGGGAAATATGAGATCAAGAGGTAGAGAAGAAAAAGGAAGGAGTGTGAAGGATGAGAACAAGAGGAAGAGAAGAAAGAGGAAGCAGGCAAAAGATGAAAACAAGAGGAAGAGGAGAAAGAGGAAGGAGAGAGATGAGAACAAGAGTAAGAGAAGAAAGAGAAAGGAGGGTGAAGGATGGGAACAAGAGGAAGTAAAGAAAGAGGGAGGAGGGAGAGGGAAAGATGAGAACTAGCGGAAGAGATGAAACTTGACGAGAGGGAAGGATTAGAACAGAAGAAGATAAGAAAGAGGAAGGAGGGTAAAGATAAGAACAAGAGAAAGAGAAGAAAGGAAGGGGGAAAGATGAGAACAAGAGGAGGAGAAGAAAGGAAGGATGAAAAAAGTTGAGAACATGAGGAAGGGAAGAAAGGAGGGAGGGGAAAAGATGAGAACAAGAGGCAGAGAAAAAGGAGGAAGGGGAGAGGTGAAGGATGAGAACAAAAGGAAGAGAAGAAAGAGGAAGGATGGGGAAACATGAGAAGAAGAGAAAGAAAAGAAAGAGGAAAAGAAGGAAGGATGAGAACAAGGAAAGAAAAAAGGAAGGAGTTGGAGGGATGAGAACAAGAGGAAGAGAAAAGAAGAAAGGAAAGATGAGAACAAGATGAAGAGAAGACAGAGGAAGGAGGGAGGGGGAAAGATGAGACCAAGAGGAAGAGAAGAAAGAGGGAGGAGTTTGAAAGACGAGAACAGAGGGAAGAGAAGAAAAAGGGAGGAGGAGAAAGATGGGAAAAAGAAGAGAAGAAAGAGGAAGGAAAAGGGGTGAAGGATGAGAACAAGAGGAAGAGAAGAAAGGAAGGAGGAGAAAGATGACAACAAGAAGAAAAGACAGAGGAAGGAGGGGGAAGGATGAGAACAACAGGTAGAGAAAAAGGAGGAAGGAGGGATGGGAAGGTTGAGAACAAGGGAAAGAAAAAAGGAAGGAGTTGGAGGGATGAGAACAAGAGGAAGAGAATAAAGGAAAGAGGGGGAAGGATGAGAACAAGAGGAAAAGGAGAAAGGAAGGAAGGGGAAGGTTGAGAACAAGAGGAAGAAAAGAAAGGAAAGAGGGAGGAAGAAAGATGAGAAGTGGAAGAAAAGAAATAGGAAGGAGGGTGATAAATGAGAACAAGAGGAAGAGAAGACAGAGGAAGGAGGGAGGGGGAAAGATGAGACCAAGAGGAAGAGAAGAAAGAGGGAGGAGATTGAAAGACAAGAACAGAGGGAAGAGAAGAAAAAGGGAGGAGGAGAACGATGGGAAAAAGAAGAGAAGAAAGAGGAAGGAAAAAGGGTGAAGGATGAGAACAAGAGGAAGAGAAGAAAGGAAGGAGGAGAAAGATGACAACAAGAAGAAGAGGAGAAAGAGGAAGGAGGGGAAAGGATGAGAACAACAGGTAGAGAAAAAGGAGGAAGGAGGGATGGGGAAGGTTGAGAACAAGAGGAAGAGAATAAAGGAAGGAGGGGGAAGGATGAGAACAAGAGGAAAAGGAGAAAGGAAGGAAGGGGAAGGTTGAGAACAAGAGGAAGAAAAGAAAGGAAAGAGGGAGGAAGAAAGATGAGAAGAAGTGGAAGAAAAGAAATAGGAAGGAGGTGATAAATGAGAACAAGAGGAAGAGAAGAAAGAGGATGGGGGAGAAAGATGAGAACCAGAGGAAGAGAGGAAAGAGGAAGGAGAGGGAAGGATGAGAACAAGAGGAAAAGTAGAAAGAGGAAGGTAGGAGGGCAAAGGATGAGAACAATAGGAAGAGAAGAAAGACAAAGGAGGGAGAAAGATGAGATCAAGAGGAAGAGAAGAAAGGAAGGGGACAGATGAGAACAACAAGAAGAAAAGAAAGATAAATGAGGGAGCGGGAACGATAAGAACAATAGGAAGAGAGGAAAGAGGAAGGAGGGAGGGGGGATCGGAGCAGGAAAAAATAAAGATGGGCAGAGGGAGTATAGGTGATAGCAGGGAGGGAAGAGATGGGAGGAGGGTGGGAGGAAGAAGGGAAGAGTTGGGAGGAGTGTTGGGAGGAGGGAGGGAAAAGATTGGGAGGAGAGGTGGGAGGAGGGAGGGAAAAGATGAGGGAGGAGTGTTGGGAGGAGGGAGGGAAGAGTTGGGAGGAGTGTTGGGAGGAGGGAGGGAAGAGTTGGGAGGAGTGTTGGGAGGAGGGAGGGAAAAGATTGGGAGGAGAGGTGGGAGGAGGGAGGGAAAAGATGAGGGAGGCTTAGAGGTAGGAGGAGGGAGAAGAGAGAATAAGGTGAAGAAAAAGCATAGTAGAAACAGGGAGGAAGAAAGGAAGAAATGGAGAAGAAGGAGGGGAAGTGAATGAGGAAGAAAGTACAGAAGGAAGGGAAGCTAGCGAGCATAGGGAAGAAAGACAGCAAAGAAAATGGAAAAAAATGGAGTGAAAGTCAAAGACAAGCAGGGGAAGAAAGGGAGGACGATTAAAAAAGAAGAGGGAATCATGGGAGAGCTGCTTGAAAAGGAGGGGCCCAAAGAGTAATTCAGGCCTTGTAGGGGGAGGGTTATTAGTTTTTGAAAACATGATATGTAGACAGATTCATATGTCTGAAATTTAGAAAAATAAACCTGAAAGAAAACATAAAACAACATGGCAGGAAAAGAGAATCAGAAACGAGGCAAGAAAAAAAAAATTGAAGAGGGGAGCCAATAAAATGTGAGCTCATGAAAGGCGATGGAAGGAGAAAGGGAAAAAGGAGGAGACGAAGAAGAGGCTAGAAAGGGGACGGGCAGAAGAAAGAGGAGCAAAAGGGAGATTTAAAAACAAATATGAACAAAAGTAAAGGCATATTAAAACCCTAAAACAAAACCTGCATGGAAAACTTGTAGGGATAAAAGGTGAACTACTGGAGACAAAGTCAGTTAGCGTGGTGTGGAACTAGTGAGATCAAGTCCAATATGGGTAGGAGTCATTTTGAAAAGGCACTAAAAGACTTGAACTAGAGATAATGCTAGGTAGATAAGTAGGCAAAAAGAAAAGGCAAGGCTCGAAAGAAAACCCTCAAGAGAACAAGGAAATCGGGCACAACAGGGGGATCCAAAATGTAAAAGGGTTAAAATACACAGGTGATTCCCTAGAAAAGTGAGTCAGCATAGACTGGATTCTAAAACGCAGCTAGTAGATTAAGACAATAAACAACCTGAGGAAGGAGAGCAAAGGCTTAGCAAATAGGAGCCTGAGGAGCCAGAGAGGTGGTTCCGTGGTTAAGAACATTTGCCGTTCTTGCCTAGCACCAAGCTTGGTGCCGACACCAACATCAGGTGACCCACAGACTCCTGTTACTCCAGTTCCAGGGATCCAGCACCCTCTTCTGGTCTATGCAGGAACCTGCACACATGAGGTGCACACACCTACACTGAGGCAGGCACGCACACGAGCACGTGCTCTCTCTCTCTCTCTCTCTCTCTCTCTCTCTCTCTCTCTCTCTCACACACACACACACACACACACACACACACATACACACACACACACACACACACATCACACACTGCACACACACACACACACGCATTGAATAAAATAACAGGAGCTTGTAAATAGAGGAAGACAGAGGGGAGACATGGAGGGGGAGTGACAGGAAACAATGAGGGCATTGGAAGAAGGGAAAAAGAGGGGGATTAGTGAGGATGAGTGAGAAAGTCATCAGAGAAGGCACGAAAAGAAAAGGCAGGGTGGGGAAAGGGAAAGTATAAAAATGAGAAGGAAAACATAACATGTTTACAATTTGGGAATCTGATCGTGAAAGAAAAGTGAAAAGGAGCAAGTAGGTGATACAGATTTGCAACAGTAAAAGAGATTCAAAATCCAATCCAAATATAAACACAGTAAAAGATAACAGGAAACATCTTAAAAGGATGAAGCCAGGGAATGGGGAAACAGCTCAGTAGTTAAGAGAACTGTTTGCTCTTGCAGAGGACCCAGGTTTAATTCCCAGGACCCACAGGGAAACTCACCTCTGTAATTACAGATCCAGGGGATAGGAAGCATTTATCTGGCCCCAGGGCACCACATACATGTGGCACACAGATACACATTTGGAAAAATACCCATACACATAAAAAAATAATGAAAATGATTTTAAAATCAATACTTAGAAAGAAAGTTAAAAGAAAGAGATGGGAAGAAAAAAATTAGTATGTGGAGCCAGTAAAAAGACAGAGTGAGAAAAATGAAAGGCAGGAAAAAGACAGGTAAAGGTGAATAGAATAAGGAGTAAGAAAGGAAAGGAATTGAAGATCAAGGGAAAAGAAGGAGGAAGGACAGAAGGTGAAGAAAAGTGAAAAGAAGGAAATAACAAAGACAGGAAAAAGGAGGGACGGGGAAGCCAAAGAATAAGAAAAGGACCTTCAAAAGGAAGTCAGTGGAACAAGACATGGCACAGACCTGTAATCCCAGGACTTGGGAGGTAGAGGCAAGCTGAGTATGAATTCATGGTTAGCCTGGGCTACATAGTGAGTGCCAGGCCAAGCTGGGCTACAAAGTAAGACTTTGTCTCAAACATCAAAAGAGGAAACCAAAAGTGATGTGGAAATGAGAGAAGAGTGGTGAAAAAGAGGAGCCAGTACAGAAAGGCAAGATCGATTGTTGGAGAAGGCCGTAAAATACAGAACAAGAACAGGCAGGTTCAAATAGATACGACTGTAAAAGGAGAAATTAGTATGTTTAAAAGGACATTTGCACAGAAGTAGTAAAAGAAAAGAAAACCAGAAGCCAGGAAAGACAGGGAAGTAGGAAAGGAAGAGAAAGTCAGCAGTTAAAACAGTGTTCTCAGGACAACTGCAGAAAGAGAGCCAGACTCCCGAGAGACCACAGGCCAGGGAAACTTAGTCAAGGAGTAAGGTGGAGCTTCGGAGATGCAAAATTCAGGAGGAATTTCAGAGGAGAGGGGCAAAGGGTGGAGAGGATCGAGTTAAAGGAACCTAGTAACTTTTGCTGAAGACGGACAGGGGTGGTAGGCTATCTCCCGGGGTATGGTAGAGAACAAGGGAGCATGCTGAGCACTGGGAAAGTGGTGTCTGAATTGATGCTGCAAGGGTTTCCTTCATGCTGGGTTTTCTATGGAAGTGCACTGCTGGCCTAGCAGAGAAGTTACATGCCTAACTCGAGTCTGGTCAGCAAGAATCTTGGCCAGTAGGGAGAGAATGAGGGAAGCAGAGACATCAGTAGGGCAAGGTAAGACAGAGAGGGGTGGCAAGAGCCTTGTCGCAGTAGATGTAGATAAAAGGACAGACTGTAAAGGCGAACCTCAGGGCAAAGGATGTGGGCTCAGGCCCTCCTTTCCATTCCCAGAACTATAAAAGGGACGAGAGGGAATGTAGAGATTAGGAAATTAGAAAATGAATACAAACCAAGTCAGAAAAATAGGAAAAGAAAATGGAAGATAAAACAGAAAAAAGAGAGGATAGATGTACAGGAGGTCTGGAAAGTCAGGGAAGGAGGCAGCAAGGGAAAGCAGCCTGCAAAGAAGGCGAAAAAATTTATATATATATATATATATATATATATGTACATATATTACATATATATATACAATAAAAAAAGGAAATGAGAGTTAAGGAGACATAGGAAAGGAGAATAGAGGAAGGGAGGGGCTTAGGAAGATTAGGTTAGAAGAGTTTTCAAAGGGCCTCATACAGTGTTGATAACGAGGAGAAAGCTACTTTTTAAAAGCCTATAAAACACCTTAAAGAAAGATGTTTGACATTTGTGAAGGTGAGTAATTGCTTTGATAGACATACAGTTGCTAGAACTTTAAGAGGAAAAGCCAGGAAAAGAAAATACTGGCATGAGACAGGGAGAAAAGGAAGGCATGGGGCAGTGATTGGTTCAGTAAAATAACTGATATTTATAGAAAGGTATTATGGCTTCAAGATATGCTTTCCGTCTCTAGTCAATTGTCTTTTTTGTCCTGCATGATCCATAGTACTGGTTTTTCTAAAGTCAGTAGTAAAGACAAGATAGAAGATGCAGAAAAAGGAAAAGAAAGAAAAGTATGTATTCAAACCTAAGCAATATGAAGAGAATTGAAAAGAAATCAATGAAAAAAGAGAAAAAGAAAGCTTACAAAGGATGAATCAGTGAAGAGTTGGAGAGAGAATGTAAGACTGAGATGTAGGGACCAGTAACACAAGTGCAATTTTATGGTAGGGGACACATTTTACAAGCAGGAGTCAAGAAAAAAAAAGAACCCAGAAAAATGATCATTGACGATAGATGATGGATGGATGGATGGATGGAGATAGATAGATAGATAGATAGATAGATAGATAGATAGATAGATAGATAGATAGATGATAGGTAAGTAGGTAGGTAGATTAGCAGGAAGGTAAGTGGGTAGGTAAATGGTGATAAGAAAGAAAAGGAAAAACATAAAAGAGTCTAGTAAAATAGTATATAAAACAGAATGAGCCAAAGGGAAGATGATTTTAGAGGCAAAACCATATAGAAGAGGGAAGGAAAGATGTAAGAGCCGAGGCTGCAGGCAGCAATCTGTGGTGCTTCTAGTTACAAGTTGCTGGGGCCCTAGGATCCTTTCCTCTGGACAGTGAATAATGAAGCCCTCGGACTTAAATTGAGTGCTTCAACCAGTGTCATTTATTAGAAAGAGAAACCCCTAAAGCATGAAGAGTTCCAAGAGAGGACACCATTAAGAAGCAAGGGCTTTGTGCTTTTAAATGGTCATGGAGCAAAAAGGAAAATTGGAAATTTTTGGGTAAGGAGTTAAAAGGTAACTTGTCCACTGATACACTAGATGATAAATTCCTTTCTTGGCACCAGAGCTCCATCATGAGCTAAAATAATTATCTAAATGTCATCATTCAGAGGAATTTTGATTCATCAAGCACTTGTAAGACTTCTCATGGGACACCTGGGATTGGTGTCAGGAAATTCGCTTGAGGTAGTTGGAGTCAGGGTCTTCCTGGGGCTAATTTCATAACAGTCTGTCTGTGTCCTGCTTCAATCCCCCTCAGAACAGGTGGCCCTAGCTGCCATTGGTGTGGGGGGAGGAGAATTATGGCAAAGACAGTGCTACTTCAGGCTGAGAAAGGATATGGAAGATTGACAGCAGCCAGGCTCCCTATTTACAGGTCTTTCTAATGACCTATGATACAAGGCAGAAGACCCAATTCAGGTTATGTGGACAAAACCATCTGAAGCCTGGTGGATCTCACAACACTGAGTACACTCAGAAGTGAGAAAGTCTAAGGTCCTCTAAGTTTAAAGGACCACATAAGCTTCTGAGTTAATGCTTTACTCGATCTTTAATGCCTGAATGGTGGAGGCCAAGTAGATTGTAGACCTTGGAGGAGATAGTAAATATTTAACTGGAGTTCAAGTCTAGGGAAACTAGTAGACATGAAGAAACTCTAAGGGTACATCAAGACTTTGTGGATGGTTCCAAGGAAGGGCAGTGGTTCTCAACCTGTTGGTCATGACCCCTTTGGGGTCGCATATCAGATCTCCTGCATATCAAATATTTTCATTATGATTCAAAATAGTAGCAAAATTATAGCTATGAAGTAGCAAGGAAAATAATTGTATGGTTGGGGGTCAGCACAGCATAAGGAACTGTATTAGAGGGTCCCAGCATTAGGAAGGTTGAGAACCACTGCTTTATAGGAACTGACACCAGACCATAAGGATAGTTTGTGATCTGGACCAGAGGCAAGAGGAGGAGAAAGGTCCAGGAGAGGCTAACTTCCTGAGTCAGTTTCGTTAAATTTTGTTAAAAAGCTCATTCCTTTGTTTTAATTTTTTTTTTTTTTTGATGATTAGGACCTCCAAACACAATAGAGATTAAATGTATTTCTCAGGGCAGCTGACACTCCTTGAATCCTTGAGCCCTTGAAGACAGATCCGTTGTTACCTAGAATACTTTGTAGCAGCCCAAATCTTTGGGTAATTTTATGAATTAAACTTCTGAGCACCTGACCATCCTTTCTGTCTTGTTTTCAGAGGTCTTCACCCATACTAAGAGGGATTCAATGCCCCAGCATTTGGGCAAATGAGCAGAATCTGTCAGTCTTTCCCAGGATAGGGTCTTGTCTATTGATGTTCTGGGAAAGTGAGTCCAAGTGTCTGGGGATTATTTCTCTGGCATAGTTCACAAGTGCTTATCATTTGGTCAGTAGCCTTGGTACCATTTTATACTTTTTTGGTCACTTGTAAGGATCTACATCTGTCCAAATTAGAGGCTTAATGTGGGAGTTTTTTTTTTTTTAAATCTTTCATCTCTTTCATATAATTGTGCTGATACAAGAAAGAGTCAAGAAAAAGGAAAACTGTATGCCAAAGATAAACAGGCAAGTGGGGAAACAAAGGGAGAAATCTGAACTAAAAACACAGGTCTATTCAAAGTCTTAGGCGGCACATATAGAGAAGGGATTCAAAAAAGGATACAGGTAAATGAAAGAAAACATTTGAAAAGAGCTTCAAAAATTGATGAATGAAATAAATCAGAGAAATGTGAAGGATGGGGTGGAAGAAGAAAGGAGGGAAGCAGGTAAGATAAAAGAATGAAATGAAGGGGAAATGAATGACAAGAGAGAAGCAATAAAGGAAAGGAAGGAGGAGAAAGGGAGGATGAGTCGTTTAAAGTGATAAGTGTAAGAAGTGCAAAATTAAAAATGAGAATGAGAAATGAGCTTGGAAAGGCAGAGTAATAATAAAGTGAAACTCTAGATAGCATGGAAATACAGAAACCAAAATGAAAGAGGATTATGCAGATATCACAAAAATGCAGGATGAATCAGTGACAACAGTACAAGAAGGAAGTGAGAATAAGTGGGGAAAAGGAAACAGGAAAATCATTAGTTTTTCATAAAAACACAGTAAAAAGTAGCAAATGGAAAGAAAAGGGAAATGGGAAAATTATTCAGAGGTAAATAGACAGAAAGCAAGTTTGATGTCACCTGGGTTACAGAGTGAGAACCTGTCTGAAAGGTTTCAAGATGAATGCCTAAAACAAATTATTTCATAAAAGAGAAAACTAGTTTAAAAGGAAGTGCCGATAAGAACATAAGTTTTAAAATGGGCATGTAGTCTCCTATCTGTGACCCCAGGCTCTGGTGGCTAAAGAGGGATTAGTATGGATTGAAAGCCAGTTTTGTATAGAGGATGGGACTCCTGCTAAAACAGAAAATAGCCAGAGTGTGGTGTTGCATTCTTTTAATCCCAGTACTGAGGAAGGGGAGGCAAGCAAATCTCTATGAATTCTGGCTCAGTCTGTTCTACATAGCAAGTTCTGGGCAGCCAAGACTACATAGTAAGATCCTGTCTCAAAACTAAAATAGTTAAATAAATTGAAGAGAGGGGGGAAGTGGGGAGAGAGAAAATACATTTAATAGAAACACAGAAAGAAGATCAGAAAAAAACAGTGACAGGGAAAAGCCAAAAATAATAGCTAATTAGAGAGAGAAGAATGAAAAGGGAGTGAGAAATGTTTCTCTCAGGTGAATCAATAAAAATACTACTTCCAAAACTAAAGTCAGAAAAACAATTACATCAGTTCTAAATGGGGAGGACTTTTTTTGTTTTTGTTTTTGTTTTTTCGTTACAGGGTTTCTGTGTTTAGTTTTAGTGCCTGTCCTGAATCTCGCTCTGTAGACCAGGCTGGCCTCGAACTCACAGAGATTCGCCTGGCTCTGCCTCCTGAGCGCTGGGATTAAAGGCATGTGCCACCACCACCTGGCCAGGAAGACATTTTAAATGTCAGAAAAATAGATATAGATATCTTATAGGCAATCAGTGGACCCACGGATAGGTGGATAGGTAGACAGAAAAATAGATAGATGATAGACAGACAGGCAGGCAGATAGATAGATGATAGAATGAACAAACATAAATTATAGGTAGATAGATAGATGTAGTAAAAAGAAAAGATTATATATATATATATATATATATATATATATATATATATATATATATAGCCAGTAGAAAAGAATGTGACAAAAATAAATGCATAGAGGAGACAGTTTAAAGTGACCAATCAGTACAAAAAATACAAGAGTGAAAGTAAAGCAAAAATGATAGAGGAAAGAAGGGAAATGGGAGGAATAAAGAGGAAAGGAGAAATGGATAGTTCCTGGTAAGTGTAGCTGGATAAATAACAAAGTAAGATGGAAGATAGGTGGGAAAGAAGAGACAAAGGATGAAGGAACAAGAAAAGGGCCAAGAAGTAGGTTGCTGGCTGGCCAGCTGGTTGGATGGCAAGAAAGGAAGGAAGGAAGAGAGGGAAAGAAAGAGGAAGGAAGATGATGGATAGATGGATGGACAGAAAGTTGGATGCTAGATAAAGGATATAAAAGCCGGTAGACCTGAATGTGTGCAGGTAATATGACAGAAATGATGTGTATGGGGGAGAAGCCAGTATAAAATGTGAAGTCAGAATTAAGTTTCAGAAGAAAGAAGAGAGAAAAGATAAAGGAAAGGTACAGAAGAAGAGTGGGAAATAAAGAGAAAGGGACAGAGATCGTAGGGACTTGGGTAGAGTAGAAAATGGAACAGTAGACAACAGACAGATGAAAGGGAAGGAATAAGGGATGCAGTGAAGTGAGCAGGGAAAACAGAAACTGGAAGGTGATGAGGCTGAGAAGAAAGTGAGTGGGGAGAGAGACGGGGAGATAGAAACCCAAAGACTATGGGGTTAGGATAAAGCAGGCAACAGGAGAGATATTAAAAGAAGGCCAGTGGAAGGAGAGGACAATGAACACAGATGAATGGTGATGGCTAGGTAGACAGGAAGGAGTGTAGGATAAGGCAGGAAGACAGACAAAACAGAGCCAGGGTTGGTGGTGCAGAACTCAGGAGATAGAGGTAGCAGGACCACCAGTTCAAGGCCATCCTGGAATACATAGCTAGAACATTTCTGAAAAATAAGAAGAGTAACATAACTATAGTGACAACAAGGTAGTGTGGAGATACATAAGTAGCAATGATTGCCCACCATGGTACATGATGATGCACACCTGTGATACCAGACCACGGGAAGCTGAAACAGAAGGATCACCTGCTCAAAGCCGGCCTGGACCACCTAGAGGAGTAGGTCTCAACCTTCCTAATGCTGCTGTCCTTTAATACAGTTCCTCATGTTGTGTGACCCCCAACTGTAAAAACGGTGTCCCGCCCTTGCTACTGAGATTTTCCCTTAATAATCTATATCTGAGTGCGGCACCATACAGGGGACCTCTGTTTGAAATCCTTTGTTCAAGATGTATCTATTTTTCATTAGCTTACAAAGCAGTGGGTCTCCATGAGACTCTCCATACACCCTGACTTTTGGTTAACCCACTCCCATCCCTCTTCTATCCTCCTACCTTATCCCTGCTTAAAACTTTAACCCCAGTATTCCTCTCACTTTCATCCCACAGATGAGAAAGTTTTACAAAGAGAGAATGTGACACTGAGAAAGAATAAGCAATAAGTAAAAGAAGAATAGTTAGGTTTGTGGGCGATAATTTTAAAGCAGTCACCATTTTAAAAAAGAAGAAAATATAGGCTCAGTCAGAATGTAGCTCTGTTTTTCCCCACACACCTGTCATCTATCAATCAACTGTCACCTATCATTTATGACCATTTGAGACCTGGTCTAACTATGTAGCCTTGGCTGGCCTAAAGCTCACTATGTAGAACAAGCTGACCTCCATCTCTGCATCCAGAGTCTGGGGATTAGAGCCCTGCACCACCACACCTGGCTATTTAGCACTTCCCTTCGACAATCTTTCACTACTAACCTTTAGCCGTTTCCATGTTTGAAAACTCAATTTGTTTTTCTTTTCTCTGTGTTCCCACTTTCCTGTCTAGCCACCATGTATTCATCATCCCTAACATTTTCCTGAGTTCTCTAGAATCTACGTTTTCCCACAGTCTGTGCTCTTACTTCCCGACTACCCTGCCTGCCCTGCTAACAGCCCTCTCTCTTACTCTCTCATTCTTTTAAAGTTCACTCTTTTTCCAGACATCTCGTTTCTGCGTTTTCTTTCTTCCTTCATTTCTTCTTTTACTACTATCTTTCCCTTTTTATCCTTTCAGTTGTGTTCTCCTTCCCTTTGTGTCTTCTTTACAATCTTCTGTGCCCTTCTTCCTCTCATTCCCTTTCTTTTCTTCCCCTTGTCTTTCTCTTTAATTTTTCCATTCCCTTTTTATTGGAACCTGGTTTTTGCTGTTGTTGTTTCATCAGCAGATAGGTATTTTGGTGTTTTGGAAGTAGTAGGGAAGCATGTTGAATAGCCTGATGAAAGAGTGGTTAGAGGAACAGAACCACTAGAAGAGATAGAAAGACAGAGAGATAAATGATAGATAATTAGATAGAGAGATAGAAATATTGATCGAGAGATGATAGATAATATGTGGATAGAATGAAAGATGATAGATAGATGATAGATAATAGAGAAATGATTGATAGATGGTAGATAGATTGATGATAAATGATGGATAGATGATAGATACTTAGATGATAGAGGATAGATAGATAGATGATAGATAGAAATAGATAGATATATGGATGATAGATACATAAATAGATGGTAGAAAGATAGACAATAGATAGAAAGATGATAGATAGAATGATAGATAGATGATAGATCGATAGAAAGATAATAGATAGATGATAAATGATAGATGAATAGATGCAAGATAGGTAGATGATAGATAGAGATAGATTGATAGATATATGAAAGATAGGTGTTAGACTGATAAATAGATGATAGATGATAGATAGGGATAGATAGATGATAGATAGATATAGAGATGATAGATCATAGATAGATAGCAGATAGCGAAAAAATAGAAGATAGGTTGATTGAATGATTGATAAACAGATGATAGATAGATAGATAGATAGATAGATAGATAGATAGATAGATATAGATGATAGACAAGTACATAGATGATGGATAGATAGATATGCATATATGATAGATAGATGATATATATAGATGATAGAGACGGATACATGGATGATGGACAGATGATACATTGATTTTTAGATTGATAGATAAATGATAAATAGATGATAGATACATAGATGATAGATTGATAGATTGATAGATGGATGATAGATAGGTATATGATAGATAAATACATGATAGATAGGTACAGAGATGATTGATAGATAGAGATAGATATATGATAGATAATAGATATATAGATAGATGATATATGTATATATAGATGTATGATACATAGTTGATAGATCATAGATATAAATAGATAAATGATAGCTAGGTAATAGATGATAGGTAGATTGAATGTTTGATAGATAAATAGATGATAGATATATAGATGATAGATAGATCATAGATAGGTGTTAGATATATGATAGACAGATACATAGATAGACAATACATAGGTAGGTAGATAGATAGATAGATAGATAGATAGATAGATAGATACACAGGTGCATAGATGATAGAGATAGATACATATATGATAGATGATAGATAGATACTGATGCAAATATAATAGATAGATGATAGAGGATAGATAGATAGATAGAGATTGATAGATGGATGATAAGTAGATGATAGATAGTTACATAGATAGATGATAGAAATAGATAAATGATATAGATAGACAGATAGATAGATAGATAGATAGATAGATAGATAGATAGATGGTACATAGGTGATAAATATATGATAGATAGTAGATAGATAGATAGATGTTAAATAAATCATAGATAGATCATAGATATATGGATGGATAGATAGATAGAGAGATAATAGTAGAAGATAGTTTGATTGATTGATAAATGGATTATAGATTTATAGACGATAGATAGATAGATAGATAGATAGATAGATAGATAGATCATAGATAGATAGATGATAGATAGTTGATAGATAGACATGTACTTAGATAGATAGAGATACATATATGATAAATTGATGATAGATAGATGGTAGATAAATAGATAGATAATACACAGAGATTGATAGATAGATGGATGATTGATAGATAGAAGTAGATAGATAGGTACATAAGATAGATAGATAGGTAAATAGATAAATGATGGAGATAGTGATAGATATATAGAAAAGATAGATAGATAGATAGATAGATAGATAGATAGATAGATAGATAGATAGATGATAGATAGTTATACATACATACATATATAGATGGATACAAAGATGATAGGTATATGGTTAAAAGAAGGTATGTTGAAAGACAAGGCATGAAATGAGGCAGAGGAAGAAGGGAGAGAGCAAAAAGAGTAATAAGGGGAAATAGATAAAATGATATGTATACCAAGGAAGAGTCAAGAATTGCTACTGCAAATTATACAAAAATCTAGAAAGATCAAAATAAGTTCTATAAAGAAGGAAACAATGAAATAAATATAGGACTGAAAAGAGTGAAAAATGAAAGTGAAGGAGAAAGGGAAGTGAGAAAAGTACGGGGGAGGATTAAGCAAGTTTTACAGGGGAAGCAGAAAAGAAGAGTTCTTTTAAATGGTAATAGTGCACACATACACACACATGACACCACACAGTCATGCACACATTCATACACACACACCACACCACACACATATTCATACACACACACACACACACACACACACACACACACACACACACACACACACGAGTTTGAAGAGACATAATGAGCAAGAAGAGATGAGACAGAGAATGCCATTTTTACAGATGAGTCATTAAGAAGCTCCTAATACAGTTCAGTGACAAAGTGTGGCCTTCTGCCTCAGATGCTAGGCTACATTGGTGACATTGACCCCTCTGTTCATAACTACTAATGGCTGCTTATGGCAGAAAGATTTCGAGTACACAGTCCTCTCAAAAAGACAAAATAGTGGGCCTGTAATCACTTCTCTGGGGGCTGAGGCAGGAGGATCATTAGTTCAAGGCTTGCCTGAGCAACACAGGACAAGATCAGAATCGGCAGCTCCTCTGCTTCTTAAGTTTCTGTTACAAACCCAAAGAGAGCCCATGCCATTGCTACTGAGCTGGAGGCATTCCAAGAAAGCCTGGAGCCAAAATTTTATTTGAAGTATGATAACTAGAAAATAGAAATTTGTAGGCATACTAGATTTTGTCATGATACCTGTTGCTTATGATGCGAATAAATCTTCTGTGTTTAGCCATCACATGGTGTATTGCATAGATTCCTTATACAAACCACGCCACATGATCTACTGATCATTGGATTTAACTCCCTCATTACTCAGTTGTATTATTCTCTCCACATTGATGAGTGAGCTAGCCCACTTTGTGTAGCTTATATCTCTCAAGTGTGGTTCACAACACTGACTCTTCCCCCACAGGCTCTGCTAGTGAACTCATCCCTGTACTTTGCCTTATCAGTGAGATCCTGACCAGATCTTCGACTGTTCATCTGCTTCTACTAGCCCTTGCTCAGCCTCTCTGCCTCCTTCTTTTTCTACTTAGTGAGCTACCCATCCAGATTACTGACTAGGGGTTCTATGGAAAGATCGGCATCGTGTAGCCCTATGAACATCCTGAGGGTCAAGGCCTCCCGGCTAGCTCAGTCAGTAGAGCATGAGACTCTTAATCTCAGAGTCGTGGGTTCGTGCCCCACGCTGGGCACCAGATATTGGTGAAATTATTAAGGCCACTCCACGTAGTTAAAAGGGAGGTTTATTTTGTGGGGTAACTTACAAGGGAATGGATAGTTTACAGAGTCTGGGAAAGGTGTAGTACAGTCCGGCGGTGTTCTCTGGAGAACTCTGCTCAGTCTACCTCCAGCATCCAGGGAGCAGGAACCAAGAGAGCCAGCGCATCCGGATCTCGGGTCTTCAGGGTTCTCTCTTGGCCCCTCCTTGTAGGTGTGACAGTTACCGAAGCCTCAATGGGGGTTGGAACTTCCAGATCAAAGCTGGAATGGCTACCCACTACAGCCAGTGCCAATGTGCTTTCTTAGTCTCCTCCTCCCTTTTGTCTTGGTCCATTTAGACCTACCGTAGTATATCATGCAACTGGGAACAGATATATTTTATTGGCCACATGAATTTGTCCAACACCAGAGTTTTCTACACTGTTGTTATCTTGGGCCTTTTGGAAAAGCACCACTGAGAAGTAGCTGTCATTTTAATATTTGACATTTTATCATTTTGTCATCCCCAGTGTTAAAAATAAATGTCTTTTTTTTTTAAAGCCTCGTCAATAACGCAAAAAAGATCAAGTTTGGCTGAGGAGAACACGTCTCCAGAACATCTAGAACGAAAATGTAACTGACATGTTATGATTGGAAATTAGTAATTAGTGGGAATACTAGATTTGGTAATGATGTGCGGAAAAATCCTCTAACCCCTTCCATCAACTGGTGTCTTGTGAACACTCATGCATGACTGTCACCATCCTCACTCTCCAGGCCAGACTCCCTAATTACTCAGTTATGTTCTCTCCACACTCCTAGAGAAGGGTGCACCACTTTTTGCACCTGACAACTCTCTAAACCCAATTCCGAACCCTGGCTTTCTCATGAGTCCCACCACTGAATGTGTCTTTGTATTGTTCTACTGACAGTGAGAACCTGAGGCAGCTCTTCAGTGTATGCCTGTGTCGATGGCATCCCTCTGCCTCTGATCCTTTTGTTTCACCTGGAAAACGGTCCTTCCAGATTACTCCATAGAGGTTCTCCCCATGCATCTGAAGCCTGTGTCCCTGTGAACTTAAGGACCAAGACCACTGCCAGTGTGCTTCCTCAGTCCTAACCTTCCCTTGTCATTGAGCCCTTGAGACACACAGTAACATGCCACTGGCAGCAGAAATCTTTCATTTACCATATACCTTTAGCAAAGGGTTTCTCACTACTGTTCTCCTGCTTCTTTTGGGAAGGCACAATTGAATAGTAGTTATTTTAACATTTGTTATTCTCTCATTTTGTCTCTACCACTGTTAAAATTTAATGTGCTCTTTTATAGCATCTATATCAAGTTTAAGGACAAGTTTCTCTGACGAAAGACTATTACAAGAATCATGGATCGCTGAACAAAGACAGTTGGCAGAATCAAGAGAGTCAAAATGTAAGTATCGTGTAGTGATTGGAATTGAATAATTTTTGAGACCTGTCAATGATCACTCCTGCTTCACATGCAGATGATCCCACTGTTCCCATCTATCAAATGATGCCTGGGGATATGTTTGCCAGTGGCACTACCATCTATATTGCCATCTAGAATAGACTCTGGAAGTACTCAGTTCATGTGGCTTTCTCCTCCTTCCCATGAGCAGCGAGGCCCATTCTGTGCATCTGCCACCTCTTCAAGCCCAGTTCAGAATCCTCGAAGAGCCTGTTACTGAGCTTGCTTCTATAATTTTCCTTATTGAGAAGATCCCGAGGCAGGTTTTCAGACATGCCTCTGCCTCTGCCACCCCTTCCTCTAGCAGCTTTGCCTCCCAAGGAGGTTTTGACCTTCAAGTCTTTTGCTCTGCATCAACAAACAACAGTGCAGATTGTTGAATGGAAACTCTGATACTACTTAACTTAGTACGACTAAAGTGTGTGGTCTCGTGAGACTAGCCAACACCAAGAGTCCTGCCAATGTGCTTCTTTCTCAATCCCACCCTCCCTTCGGCTTTGGGCTCTTGAGACCTCTAGTAACTTATCTTGTCACTTGCCGTAGGTATACTTGATTCACCACATTCATTTCTGCGTGAATAGAACGTTGCCCACTCTTGTTTTCATGGTCCTTTTAGAAAAAACACAACTGAGTAGTAGTCAGCGATCCTTTTAATATTTGTGATTTTTCTAATTTGTCATCTCCATTGCCAAAAATAACTATCTTTTTTTTTTTTAAAGCTACCTCACAAGCGACAAAACCCAGTTTTGACGAAGAGAAATCTTCATTTTACGAACTTCTGGAGACAAAATGTAATTGAAATTTTATGATTAGAAATTAATAATTTGTGGGAATACCACACATAATGCAGAACTCTTCCATCCCTTCCCATCAAACGGTACCTTGGGGGTAATGCTTAGGAACTGTGTCACCTTCTCCACTGCCCCCTGAATAAATGCCTTAATTGCTCTGTTAGTGGTGCTCTCTCCACATTCCCAGAACAGGAGACACCACCTTTTGCAACTGGGAAATCTCCAAACCCCAATGAGGACCCTGGCTGTCTCATGACTCCCACTACTGAACGTGGCTCTGTACTGTTCTACTGCCAGTGAGAACCTGAGACAGCTCTTTAGTGTATGCCTGTGTCGATGGCATCCCTCTGCCTCTGATCCCTTTGTTTCACCTGGAGAACTGTCTTTCCCGATTACTCCATAGAGGTTCTCCTCATGCATCTGAAGCCTGTGTCCCTGTGAACTTCAGGACAGAGACCACTGCCAGTGCGCTTTCTCAGTCCTAACCTTCCCTTGTCATTAGGCCTTTGAGACACACAGTAAGATGTCACTGGCATCAGAAATATTTCATTTGTCATTTATATTCCTGTGTCATAGAATGGTCCCCTTGTTCTTTTAGGTAGGCCCAATTAAGTACTTGCTGTCATTTTAATTTGCCATGTTATCATTTATTCTTGTCCACTGTTAATAATGAGTGCTTCCCCTTTTAAGTTTCTTCGACAGGTACAAGGAGATCGAGTTTGCCTGATGAGCAGATACTTCACGAATTTATGGAACCTAAACGTAATTGAAATTTTATCATTAGAAATTAATAATTGGTGGGAGTTCTGGATTTGGAAATGTAAAGATCTTTTCTGACTATAATGTAGAAAAATCCTCTATCCTCATGCAAAATGGGGTATTTGGGGGTACTGCTTACTAAGAGTGGCACTACTCTGTCACCCTCTGAGTTAGACTCCCTAATTACTCTCTTGCTGCTGATGCCACGTTGTTCCAGAGTAAAGGAGGTCTTGTCTTGTGGGTGACAATTCTCCAAGCCCCATTTAATATCCCTGACATTCCCAATAGTCCTTGCTATAGAATTGTCTCTGTGCTTCTCTATCATCAATGTGATTCTGAGGCAGACCTTCAGCCTGTGCCTCTGCTGCAGCCACACTTTGCTCAGCAGCTCTGCTTCTCATGCAGATTTTACCCCAAACTCCAGTCTTCCCCTCAGGTGCATCCTACCTGTGGCCAGGGATAGTTATGAATGCTGCCCATTACAAAATTAGAAACTTACTTTAAATCATTAAAAGTTTTTTTTGCAATATTGTTTATTACACAAGTCTGTATTTCTCAAGTATGAATACTGCAGATAACAGCAATGTGACATGATATTCAGAGGGTTGGGCACACCTGCCTGGGAAACTATCCTTTCATGTTGCTGAACAGATACTCTTCTGATAGTTGTGCAACTTGCTGCCTTACAACTTGTCACGTGATATCACATGCAGCAGAAATGGTTTAGTTGCAACATGTGTTTGTGCAATATTAGGGTGTTTCCCTACTCTTTATTTTCCATTTCAGAAAATCCTGGTTAGTAGCCATGGCTTTAATATTGGTCACTTTATTCCATCACCTCCTGTGGCTTGGATTCTAACAGCTGCTTTGGGGGAGGGGGTGAGAAGGCACGGTGTCAATGACACAGACACTGGGAGTCAGTTGAGAGCAAATAACGAACTCCTTTATTCAATAACAGGGAAGGCCTTCTATACCCTCCTCCCAGCTCCCAGTCTGTGTGGTTGCCCTCATTGGCTGGGCATAATCAGGAACTCTGGCATCACATCGACTGTTGCTAGGTCCTCAGACAGACTCGACCTGATCAGGAACTCTAACATTGTAGGAACTCTGACAGCTCCCGTTGCTAGGCCCTAGGGCAGACTCTAGGTTGGCTCTTAAGGAGTACATTATGTGCATGTCTTGGCTAGTGTTCTGAGCCAATTTCCTCGACCCTGTGGGCTTTTCCTGCTACAACCTCCACTGTTAAAAAGAATTCTCTTCTTTTTTACAGATCATCGTCATCCCAGTATGAAGAAAACAAGTTTTGCCGAGCAGACATTGTTTTACGAACCTACTGAGCAAAAATGTAATTGAACTGTTATGATTGAAAGTCAGTAATTGGTGGGACTATAATATTTGGGAACCTCTTCTGATAAGTGAAGAGAAAAAAATCCTTTGCCCTTCTCTGTCAGATGATGTCGTTTCAGTAGTGCTTACGAACAATGTCACCATCTCCACTGCCTTCTGGATTAGATTCCCTAATTTCTCAATCAGTGTTATTCTCTCCACACTCCCTAAGTAGGGAAGCCCTCTCTTTGTCGTTCTAAGCCCAGTTCAAAGCCTCAAGTTTCCCAGATCCCCTGCTCCTTAACCCCTCTTGGTACTTTTCTATCATGAATGAGATTCCCGAGATTCACCTTCAGTGCATCTTTGTTACTGCCACGCCTTGATCACCACCTCTGCCTCCTGTGCAGGTTTTGCCTCAAAATGCTTTATTGTACCTTGAGAACTCCCCTTCCAGATGGTTGGTTTGGGGCTCTTGTTGAGTGGAGGATCTACTAACGTTTCTGAAACCTACACCCCTAGGAACCGTAGAGGATCAAGCCCCCCCCCCCCCCCCCCCGCTAATATGCTTGCTTACTTCTGTCTGCCCTGGCTTTGAGGGTTTGAGATCTACTCTCAGTCATTTCCAAGGTTGCAGAAATGTTATTTGTTACCTATCTTCCCTGTAGCAGGAGCATGTTCCTCCACTCCTGTCCTCCCGGTCCTTTTGGAAAACCCCAGCTGACAAATAGTCAATTGCCAAGTTAATATAATGTCATTGTATGGATTTGCCAATTCCATCGCTAAAAATAGATGTCTATTTTTTTAAAGATGGTCCAGCAACTACAAAACGATCAAGTTTTATCAACCAGAAATTCATTGGAGACCTCCTAGAAGCAAGATGTAATTGCAATTTCCTGCTTAGAAATAAGTAATTTATGGGAGTACTGGATTTGCTATTGATCTCTACTGCATACAATGCAGATAATGCTGTATCATATATCAAGTGGTATATTGGGGAAACACTTACTAACTTTGCTACCCTCTCTGTTGCCCTCTGGGTTACACTCCCTAATTACTCAATTGGTGTTGCTCTTTCCACATTCTCAGAGTGGGGGAAACTACATTTCCTGAACACAACTCTCCAACTCAGTTCAGAACAATGATCTCCCACCTTCCCCATAGTCCCTGCTACTGAACATGTGTTCTACATTTTCACTCCCAAAGAGAACCGAGGCAGTTCTTGAGCCTCTGCTGCTGTACCCCAGCAGTTCAGAAGTTCTGCCTGGCAGGAAGAATTTACCTCTGTCTTGTTTTTTCTACCTGGTGAAGTTGGCTGCTATTGCTGACAGAAGGTCTAACTATATTTTTGAAGCCTGGGGCTCTGGAAACCTAATGTGGCCTTAGACTCCCCAGCCAGTGTCCTTTCTCAGTC
The DNA here is from genome assembly GCF_004664715.2 of Peromyscus leucopus. Taxonomy (NCBI): domain Eukaryota; kingdom Metazoa; phylum Chordata; class Mammalia; order Rodentia; family Cricetidae; genus Peromyscus; species Peromyscus leucopus. The sequence continues at coordinate 114,176,403 of NC_051083.1, forward strand.
CTGCCCTTCCTTTGACTTGGTGCTTTGGAGATGTACTTTAACATGTCACAACATCCCTCGCAGCAGAAATATTTTGTCCCGTGCTTTTTCCCACTTGTGTTCCCCAAGTACTATTGGCAAAACCCAGTGGAGGTCAGTCAGTAGTCATTTTAATATCGTTTGTTTTGTCTTTTCTGGTTTTGAAATGGATGTCTTTTTCTCTTTTTCCTTTAAGATCTCTATCCAAATACCATGAGAGCAAGTTTCACCGACCACAGACTGAAGGAAGATAATTTGGAAACAAAATGTAATTGAAATATTATGAATTAATTAATTCATGATTGGCAGTGGGCTCTTCTGCTTTAATATCCTGTTCTCATCCATGAAACGGCATTTCCCATATAGTGCTTATGGAAAGAGTGACCACTTTTGTGGTCCCTTGAGTTAGCTCCCCAGTCAGTCAATAGGTGCTGCTCTCTCCACACTACTTGAGATGATAGCCGCCTCCCCTTTTTTTTTTTTTTTTTCAGATGACAACTCTCCAAGCCCAGTTCAAAGCAGAGCTCCCACTACTGTGAACTTGTCTTTGTTCTTTTCTGATATTCAGTGTCTGCCTCTGTTGCTGACACCGTTTTCTTAGCACCTGGACCTTTCAGGGAGGGGTTCCCCTGAGTCCTTGATCCATCTGGAAACCTATCTTACCATATTACTGAACAGAGTTAGTAGTGATGTCTCGGAAGCCTCGGCCCTACAAGTCAAGAAGGATCTAGGCCCCTGCCCGTGTGCTCTCTTACCCCTGCCCCTCTTTTAGATAGAGTGGCATTTTTATAGCGTGGGAACAGAGGTGCTTTATTACTGCATGCATATACTCCTTCAACAACAGAGTATTCCTCGGTCTTGCTCACTAGTCATCTTAGAAAAGCCCAACATAGTAGCAGTCAGTTGTCTTTTTAGTATCTCATATTTTCTCATGGTGGCAATTCCACTATCAACTCAATTGTCATTTTCTTTGTGTTTGATGAAGTTTCAGACAAGAAATTGTATTATGAACCTGTCAAACTAAAGTATAATTGAAATTTTATTATTATAAGTTAGTAATTAAGCAGGGCGGTGGTGGCCCACACCTTTAATCCCAGCACTCGGGAAGCAGAGCCAGGTGGATCTCTATGAGTTCGAGGCCAGCCTGGTCTACAGAATGAGGTCCAGGACAGGCACCAAAACTACATGGAGAAACCCTGTCTCAAAAAACCAAAAAAAAAAAAAAAAAAACCAAAATATCCAAACAAACAAAACACAAATAAACAAACAAAAACCACCACCAACAACAAAAAATCTCCAACAAGTTAGTAATTACTGGATTTGTTAATGAGCTCTTCTACTAATAATGGGGGAAAAAACTCTAGCCTCTTTCATGAAATGATGTATTTGGTGCAACGCTTACTAACGTTCACACCCTCTCTGACATCCTCTGATTACTTGATTGGTGCCCCTCTTCCCATATTCTCTTGAGCGGGATATGCCACTTTTCCCGGTAGACAACTCTCAAGCCCACTTCAGAACAGTGACTTTCTGAAAAGCCTGTGTCTGCTGGTGCCCCCACCAGCTCTTGCCTTTCCACTCTTGTTTCCCGTGGAGGTTTTACCCCCATCTCTTTTTGGTTCACCTGGAAAACTCTCCTTACAGGTTGCTGACAGAGTGTCTACTGATGCTTCTGGAAGCCTGTGGTAATATGAGCATAGCAATAACCAAGACCTCTGCTAACGTGCTTTCTCAATCCCATCCTACCTTTAGCTTTGTGCTTTTGAGACCTTGGGTGACAAAGCCGTGTTACTGGGAATAAAAATATTTGACGAGCCACACATATTTCAATAGCAACAGAGTTTTCTCGACTCCTTTTCCCTGGTATCTTTTGAAAAGTCCAACAGTAGTAGTCTGTCACCCTTTGAATATCTGTTATTTTATCATTTTGTCATTTTCACTGTAAAAATTAAATGTCTTTTTTATTTTGTTTAAGCAGCTCCACCAAATGTAAAGAAAACAAGTTTTGATGAAGATAGGTCATTTCAACAACTCATGGATGCAATAAGTAATTGAAATTTTCTTATTCTAAATTAACAATGTGTGGGAATACTGGATTTGGTAAAGATCTCTTCTGCTTATGATACAAAAAAATCTTCTCTCTAATTCAGTTGCATGATTTAATTTGTGTGACATTTTGAAAAGCGTCAGTGTCCTTATTGCCCCCTGGATTAGACACCCTGATCCTCAGTTGGTGTTGCTCTCTTCACTGTCCCCCAGCAGACCAGACCACTCTGTGCAGCTCACAACTCTCCCAAGCCACTGTCTCTGAACATATCTCTGGGATGTGTTTCCCACTCCTAAAGGATCCAGAGGCAGTTCTTCAGTCTATGCCTCTGGGGATGGCATCTGTGATGCTGCCACCCACTGAGTTACTCCATCACTGTGTCTGCAGGGAAGCAGGATAGCCTCTGTGTCCTTTGTTCCATTTGCATAAGCATCCTTCTTTAGTACTGAATGAAGGATGTACTGAAGTCTTTGAAGCCTCTGGCCCTATGATCCTAAGAAGAAGCAAGAGTCCTGCCAATGTGCTTTCTGGATCTTGTGCTTCTTCCTTTGGCTTTGAGTTTTGAGATGTACAGTAGTCAGTCACATCACTGGCAGAAAAATGATTTATACACACGTATTTCTAAAGCTGTGGATTATTCTCTTCTCTTATTTCCCTGGTCTTATGCCAAAAGCCTGAGTAGCAATCAGTCACCATTTTTAGTATTTGTTATTTTATATTTGCCATGACCATTGTTAAAACTAAATCTCTCTCTCTTTTTTAAAAGCACCTCCACAATACATAAAGAAAACAAGTTTCGCTGACCAAAAATCATCTCAAGAATCTCTGGGATCCAAACGTAATTGAAATTTTATGGTTTGAAATTAATTTGTGGGAATTCTGGATTTAGTGATGATGTCCTCTGTGTATTGCACAGGATGGTGGTGTCATTTTGACATTTCTGCCTATTTCTTAGGTTGACTGTGGAACACCCATACGACCAGGACCACGTATTACATGTAGTCTTTCTTTTTATTGCTGCATTAGTCACCTAGTTTCTTAACAATAGTGCAGGAGATTCTATCATTGTGGAGCCTCCCTAAATGCCTCAGACCTTCATGGAGTCTCCCTGTTGTCCTGCTTCTTCCCCAAAGTTGTTCTCTGGATATGAGAAGCATGGCTTTTGTTCTTACTCATCTATGTATCAGCCGCACTGACCCAGGAAGCAACTGTAACCACAGATTCCCAGCCCCCATCACACCCTACTAAATTTCAACAGGCTATCCTCATGCTTCCCATGCACATTAAAATTAAGGCACCACTGGATTCCGTGTTCCCAGGGAAGCAGAATAGGTTATTTTGCATGAAACATCCTCTGCCTTTCCAGAGGATGTCCTTCCTTATTGCCACTCTGAATGTCTTCAGCCTGTTGAAATTGACAGTTGAAGGCTGCTACCAGCTCATAGTTTATACTCTTGTCTCCCTAGTTTGAGTGGAGCCTTCTAATGTTCCCTCTTCTATACCCTGACAATTGTGGCTAGGTGCTGCATAATACCCGAGGTAGACCACCTCCATAGTGGCTCCTAGGAAGCTCCCTAGTTAAAGTCTTAGATCTTTCTAGACATGGCTATACCATGTCTAGCAATGTCTAGAACTAAGAATGGCATAGGAAATAACACTCTAGAAAGATTGCCTTGTGCTCAGCCACACTGTACAGCTAGGTTGTTGAGCCATGCCTTGGGTAACAAGGAGTCAAGGGTAGGGATGACCTAAGAGATCTCATTCTAGAGTCTTAAACAGATAGTGGAGCAGTAGTAGTCCCTCTTGTCTGCTCTCCGCATTAACCAAGGCTCAGAATAAGCCATGGGAGAAGCCAAACTGATACCTTTACTCTCCCCTTTCTCACCACCCTTCCATCTTCTCGCCACTTCTGTGCTGTTAATAGAGTGACATTTCACTAATAATTTTCCCTAAGTTATATCTCCCTTCTTTTCTGTCCACGATAACTCTTAATGGTGAACAAACATATCTCCAGTACACTGCACATTAGTCATCTTTCTGAGTCTATGACAAAACACTTGAGATAAGTCACTTAAAAAGAGAACAGAATTATTTGAGAAAATAAATCTGTAGGAAGAAAGATTTAGTCTGGTTCATAGCTTTAGAGGTTGCCATTCATGAACATTTAGACCTGTTTCTTTGAGCTTGTGGTAGTACAACATGGTGGGTAGGGAGGAGGGACCTGTTCTCCTCATACCAGACAGGAAGCAAAGATAGGGAATGGGGGCCAGCATCTCAATATACCCTTCAAGGACATGCTTTCCTCCAGCTCATTCCCACCTCCTGCAGTCCTCACCACTCCAGATAGTACCATCAACTGATGATCAAGTCTTATGCATTTGAGTCTTGAGGTCAATTTGAGATCCAAACCACAGGCCTGGGTAGGATGACTTGGCCATTAAGAGAACTCACTGCCCTCAGGAAACCTGTGTTATTTCCCAGCATCCACATGGCAGCTCACAACCATCCGTAACTCCAGTTCCAGAGGACCTGGCATCCTCTCTGGTCTTTGCAGACACTGAATATGGTGCACTTACATACATGCAGGCAAAACACTCATACACATAATTTTTTTTAAAAAAATAATCATCAAAACAACAATACTATATGAGAAATTTCTGAGCCAAGTAGTCCTTACTGCTACATAAGGAAAACAAAATTTAGGGTAATTCTAAAGACACTTGCATAACTTGCAAGGCATCACTACTGTCTTCTTATTTTCAGGTGACATGTGCTGAATGTTACCTTGGTATCTATAATGGCATTTTTCATGGCACAAATTCTAATCTTCCTAACCCATATTCTACCTCCAAACAGTATATATATATATATGACTAGGACAGTGCATTACAGCATCACAACTGAGAGAACAGTATTTTGAAACAGTTCTGTTGTACACTGGCTGCTTCATGTCAATGAAGCATCGGCCGCAAGCCCAGGAAAACAGGATAAGCCAGATCTCCATATTGAGAGCACACTCATTGTAGGAAGATGTAAATTATAGAAAATACACAATAAATTTTTCAATAATTCAATAAGATACAAAAAGGTATAAACAAATTTTATGAAGAAAATATACAGAAGGCAAATAAGCACATAAATGTTGTTCAACATATTTAGGCATTAAAGAAACTCAAATTATACAATGAGATCATTATATGCTCAGTAAAACGGTAAAATTTAAGCAACACCAGGTTGGCCTAGCAAGATGACCTGAGTTCTTACCACATGAAGGTGGGAGGAGAACAACTACATAGAGCTGTCCTCTGACTTCTGTGCACATTCCAGAACACATGAACACATAGAAACATCATACACACAATCACAATAAATGAGATAAAACTTAAGCAATATGAAGGTATTTGCAATTGCTGAAACAACTCAAATTCCCTTATCTGCTGATGGGAATATAGAACGACACAGTCATCATGGAAAAGAGTTTGGCAAGTTAACTTAAATCTACCACAGGACCCAGCCATCACAATCTAGGCATATACCCCAAAGTTTCAAAACTATGTGTTCATATTAATACTGATATGCCAGTGTTTATAACAGCATTATTTATAGTAGTCTATAACGGGAAACAATCAAAATGCCCTTTAACAAGTAGGTGGATAGACTGTGGGACATACGTAAAATAGTCTACTACTCAGTAATAAAATAGAATAAACTATCAACACAGAAATAAATATTGATGAATATCAAGTGACAGTGTGAAATTAAACCCAGAAAATGTATCCTGTCTTACTCTCTTGTATAAAATTTTATAAATGGAAAGTCATTTATAATGACAGAAGGATCAGGTTGTCTGTGGACATGAGTACAGAGAGGTATGAGTTACACCGGCATAAGAAACCTTTTTTGTTGTGATAGAAACACTTGTTGGTTCTGACGATAGTTTCATGAGTTTAATATATCAAAACTGAAGAAATTGCACATTTTAATTATATGCAGTTTATTCTACTTCAATTATAATTCAATGAACTTTCAAAAGCATATCATTTTCTTCTGGTCTGCTTTAGGATCAAGCCTATATTCTCAAAGTCATAAGTTTTTTGTTAAGACATCCGCAAGTTTACCACCTCAACAGAGGAGTGGACCAAATACAACAGAGCCAAAGGTAGAAAGTTGTGTCACATATGTTTTGCATTGATGGCTAATGTATCTAGTTTTTGTTTGTATGGGGTAGCCCCTTCCTTAACTTGATACGGTCTAATCAGAGACTATGGAGTGCTAGGCAGGTCTTACTCTCTCCATGACAAGGTATACTGGGTCAGCTTCATGCTTAGTAGAGCAGAACTGAGCTTAAACCGGGCTATTGTGGGCCAAGTCCTGGGCTAAACAAGAAGAAAGGAAAAGGGCAATGGGGATAGCAAGATGGAAGATAGTTACCATCTAGGGGTAAAGCATGCATAAACAAAAACCTTACAATATACCAAAAGATTTTATTTGTATAAAATTCAGTGGGAGTACAGAAGATAGAGACCAGTCCTGCCTTGTGGGGTTTAACAGGGATTTACTAAAGGAAGGTTAGTTGATTTAAACCTTGACATGTAAGTAGAGATTTTCCATGTTGATCTATGTAAGGATACACTGAGGCAATATTGCAGACTGGAAGTATGGGAGCATGAGCCAAGAAGATGGAGATGAGCCTGTAAAAGTAGATTGAAGCCAGAACCTTGCTGAAGCACAAATTTATCCACTCAGTAATGGAGACATTGAAGCTTTTTTAGCTGGAATGTGGGAGAAAGTTGGAATGTGGGAGGAAAAAAGAATTATTTGGATTCCAAAATGATAAACTAGCTGCAGTTTGTGGAAAGGATAATGGAGAAAAGTGAAATTTAGTTCCAAGTCTTCTGGAACAGTCAAGATAAAGATGTAGAATACAGGGACTGGGAAAGTAGTTCAGTGGCAGAGTACTTGCCCAGCAGGTAAAAGGACCTGTGTTCAGTCACTAAGACTGGAAAATGAGAACAGTGTAAGGGCCCAAACTACGGAAGTGGCCATGAGGTTGAACTAGAGGCCGCAGAATCGAGGGATCTCAGAGTTGGTTTCAGGACTTGGCCACTGAATAAATTCCTGAGGTAGATGAGGAAAATGATGATGATGATGATGATGATGATGATGATGACAGTTTTGTGTGTAGGTTTTCACAAATGCTTTCTCTCATAGTGCCAGGCTTACCTCCTCATCAGAACTCATTGTGTTGGGTTGTGTTTGTCTATTCGAGTAGCTGGGCTGCTTCAGGTCAGAAATAGTCAACTTTAGTTCCAAGAAATGTGCCCAATAAACACTAGATTGCATTGGATTATCCTCCTCTGAAACAAAGGAAAGAACTCTGAAGTTTTTGGCCTTGTGTATTGGCCATGTGTTTAGCCAAAATATAAAATGTAGAAGAGAAGTAAGTTTGGAAAGATGAGGTACTCACATACATGGGCTTTGTTTTGAACTATTTAGATGTAGGTACCTATGTGAGGCACCCAAAGAACTCTGGTATTATGTATTAGCATTGAGAACAGTGGGGATTAAGGGGAGGGTACTGTCTTAGATTACTGTAGAGTAGGTTAACAGTCCCTTTTAGGAGCTTAGTCAATAATGTGTTTTCCCTTTTAATGTTATACCACGCAGTATGATAGAGAAACATCAAGGAGATCACATCATTCCCTTGACAGAGGTAAGAAAATGAACAATATTCATAGTTTATTTTCAGTTAAATAACTAGTTTTGTAGTTTTACTCATGATTATAAAGTTTGTGCTTTCTTTGCTACAAGAATCTTAAAATTCAATGGCATTAGTGTCACTCTTACATTCCTGGACAGTTGCTAGGTAAATAGGCCTTTTTGGGATTTATAAAGTATAATGAAGTTAGGGTCTTTGCTATAGGGTCTGTACAGATAGGCCGAGTTCCTCACATATTATACTGTGCCTTGGGAGCTTTGATGCAGGAAATTCTCCCAAGAAGTATACCTCTACTGCTATACTTTTCTCACAAATATGACATAAATGCAGCCTATCTTACAAAGTTTCTCAAGCATATTACACACACACACACACACACACACACACACACACACACACATCCACACACCTATGAAGAACACTAGGACATCACTACCTGGGTGGTTGTCAAGTCCCCTAAATCTACTGCACACAAAACCAAATGTATCACCTTCCAGTGAGCCAAAGTCCTGTTTCCTGTTTCTCCATTCCTTGTCTTCTCGCCTAGGCAGAAAACCTAATTCTTTTTTTTTTTTTTTTTTTTACTCTATTGCTTATATTTCACATCCTAAATTGTCTACATTCTTACCTTCTTAAACTCTTACAACCCCATTTCCTTTCTGTTTGTGTCGCTCTGTTCTTCACTCTTGCAACACCAGCCCCCTAAGATTAGGGTGTCTTAGGGCAAGGGTGGGCCAGTGGAATTTTATAGGAAGAAGAATTTCAAAAGCCATGGAGTCATCCTCTCTTTGGAGGGTCTACCTTATCTTGTATAAATAATACCTTCTTGTATCTGACAATGTATCCTTAGTAGTCTAGTATACCAGTAATGTAGATTCCCAGTAAGGAGGGCTGTTTGCTATTTTCATATTCAATGGTACCTCTTCTTCACCCCAGGAACCAAAAGAATCTCAATTCCTGCTTCATCTCATACTTCGCAAGCAACAGAAGTTTCCAGACAATCTCTCCATGATATTCCAAAACAAGAGGCAAATATTCCTTTTCAAAACACACATAAACAGAGAAAGTGATTTATGAAATTATGATCAAGATTAGTGTAAAAATTCACTCATTAAATGACAATTTTTAAAAGCTCTGGTCCTTGGCATTGATGATTCTATTAAAAAATTAAATTGTGATTTCTAGTAACAGTGTCGGGCTACTTCTGCGTGCTGACACTCATTTCTACTAGTTGTGTCTGCGTAGCCAGACTGAGCATGTGTGGAATACCACTAACAGTGAGCAAGCTGACAAAAGCAGTCACCCTTGGGTTTGAAATTTGTTGGGCACATCTGCATTTGGACACTATATTTGCCCCTTTCTTTTGATTTACTAGAGATTGACTCTAGGGTCTTGTGTACACTAGGAAAGCATTGATCTACACACTCCCAATTTTACTTTTTGATTTTTGAGTTACGCTCTTCTTAAGTTGTTCAGGCTGGCCTCAAATGTCACTATACGGCTCAGGCAGGCTCAGCCTCCCCCCAAGTAGCTGGAATTACAGGCCTAGGCCCTCTAGACTCAACTTGCCAGGATTCTTACTAGTGATCACCTGATGGAACTGGCGTATTCACTCTGAATAGCCATCAAGTTATAGGGCTTCTCACTGGTGGACTACAAAACATTTAAGGCACATGCTGTGCCCTGCAGAGGAAACACCCAGTTAACTGCGAATTGCTTCTCTTCTGCTGCTGACAGAGTGCAAAGACAGCCATATTGTCTCATCTGTCCCCTTTGGCACTGGTTCTGAACCATCTTGGGAAGGTTGGTTAGTAGCAGGTATTCACAGTGAAACCTCTGGTGTCAACACAGATTGCCTCTAGTGCAGTGGTTCTCAACCTTCCTAATACTGTTACCCTTTAATATAGTTCCTCATGTTGTGGTGGCCCCCAACCATAAAATTATTCTGGTGCTACATCGTAAATGTAATTTTGCTAGTGTTATGAATCATAATGTAAATATCGGATATGTGGGATATCTAATATGCAACCCCCAAAGGAGTCGTGAGTCACAGGTTGGGAACCACTGCTGTAGGGATGACAGCTTGCTCTGACAGCAGTCAAATCTGCAACAGATCTAAGGCTCCATCGGCATTGTGTTAACTGCTTCTGCTGCTCTAAAATGTCGACATGGTTTGAGGGCAATGTTATCAAGAAGGAAACTTCCGATGTCTTCCCAAATGAATTCTGCATAGCTGGGGTAGAAGTAGCCTTGAGCGTGCTAGACAAGCATGGCACCAGCATCCCCAGTCACAGTTAGTTCACTTGAGAACATAAATGAATTTCATTTACCTTCATTATTTAAGTCTCCAAAGAGTAATACATAGAGCATAAGTCAAATAAAACATGGTGTTTACATACACATTTACATACATATACATTTCAAATTAGTTCTTACATTTCTGGGTTTTTAGTGTGAACAACAGCCAATGTCAAAGTCCTTTGAAAGCTGAGTGGAGGGATTTTGTTTCGTTGTTTTTATTTTCCTTCCGGCATATATATCTGCAAATGGTAGTGTGATTGATAAAGAAAAGACCAAGAAATCAAGCACTACACATGAGTTATAGAAACATCAGCAATACTTATTAAGTAAACCATGTGATCCATTCACTCACATAATATTTATTGAGATCTGCTAAATACCAGGCTAGCTAATGAACATTCAAAGGAGCAATTCCGTGATCCCAACCATTGTGTTTTATAGTTTAGTGGAGAAGTCATGTCAGTAATCACACCCCATATGATCAGTGCATAACAGAAGTAGATATACATAAATACAATGAAAACACAGGGAAGCCACAGAGGCTTTTATACAAGAAGCCACAGTTGAGCTGATGCACAAAGGGTTTGCTTTTCCAAGCAAGCGAAGGAATGATGGGAGACAGAGCCTTCTAGCAAATAAGAATGTGTTTGCCAAGGGACATTAGAGTACAGTGTATATTGTATAAACTAAATATTTCAATATTGCCCTAGCTAAAAGCTCATGTAAATCACAGAAAATGAAGCTTGACTGGTAGATGAGGACTGAATCACTCAGATTCTGATATGACATGCCAAGCATCTACATACACATTACCCTGTTATCTCAGAGAAGCTATTGAAGATCTTCAGCAAATGCACAATTTGGTCACAACTTGCCTTTGTGAAAGAGAGAAATGGAATTAGTAGAAAAATACTTGGTTCAAATCAGCAATAAAAATTAAAAACAGCATTTGTGGAATGTGTACTGTACACCCACACTACGCTAGTCCGTAGATAGTCTTATTTAACCCTCCCAATAATATAATGAAGTTGTTAGTATTTTATCCACCAGTCTTCATCTAAGGAAAGTCTCAGTATGGTAAACTGCTTCTCGTGAAAAAGAGGTTATAAAAACAGCCAGTGTGAGAAATGTATCCTGAACAAGGAAGACGCAGTGAAGCGTGCACGCCAGTGTGCACGCGTGCGTACACACACACACACACACACACACACACACACACACACACCCCATATTCGCAGAGAAACACAAAGTACATGTAATTTAAGTAAGACATTCAAAATAGATCATTGAAATTTTTGTGCTGCTGGGGTTTTTGAGCCCAGGGCCTTGCACAGGCTAGACAAATGCTCTTCCACCAAGCTGCACTTCCAGCTCTGATCATAATGTACAGCTTCTTCACAGTATACTTTGCACTTACTGGGAGAAAAATAACAAAATACCTTGAATATGAATTGGGCTCTAATCTCTACTACTGTTGTTATCCAGAGAATCCTGTTTAAGGCTTGGATTTACTCAGGACTGTGTCTAATTGACATATACCATTCCAGGATTCCCACGAACATTATCTCAATGAGTACTCACTCAAATGTAAATACCCAGAAATATTTTATAAAATTTACTTGTGGAACTAGATGATGTTAAAACGTGTTAAATTGTGTTTGAAGAAATTAATGATATGCGAACAGGTGAAAAAACACATAAAGCATTCACTCGAGAAATGTTACGTTATTAAATTTTCTCTATGAATCAGATACTGTAAAGTAGTAACTATGATGCAGAACAGCAGGTCCTATACCAGGAAGGTGTGTAGGGTTCTTCAGAAGCACTGACGGAAGACACCTTGGCATATTTCAAGGAAAGCTCTCTGGAGAAGATCGTAGGAGCTGAACAAATCCTGAAAAGTTAAGAGGTTCAAAGGGGACACTTGAGTTCCAGATAGGGAGATGTTGTGGGTACCGACCCTGAGGTAAGAGGGGAAAGGCTTCTCTGCGAGTCTTTGGAGGAGCACAATAGAGCAATGGCAGCAGGGAAGTCTCTATGAGCAACGTAATAGGCTTTTTGTTAATGGCACAGAAGTGCTTTGGAGAGCAGATGTTACTCCATCTTCATTCAGAGTTTATTTCCATGCAGTGGTACTACCATCTCTTGGGGCCTCTCAGATCTAAGCTAAAAGAGTAAATAAAGTTGGCAAAGTTAGTCATTCCCATTCTTCCATCTATTTCTATGCTCCTTTCATACCCAGGGCTTTTACCCTCCTTTCAGGTAGACTTCTACCACCACCTCTTTGTGTAGCTGCTGTGACTCTGGACCAACTGCTCCTTCACCTAACTAGTCAAAGTTACGCTGCTACTTACATCTTGTGGGGTTATTTCCTAATGAGAATAAATGGTTCTACTCTATAGTATTAACCACTGTTACTTCACATTACAGATATTTCTCTAGTGGTGGAAATTAAAGGCTGTAGAGAGGATTTTTATTTTTTAGTGTATTGGCCTCTCAGCCCTCAAACACTAGTAGCCATCTATTTTGATAATGTTCTGTTCTCTACATCCTTGAGTAATATACCACACATGTGAAGTAACTCCCAATGCCACACACATAGCAGCACCATATTTTAAATGCTCAGCAAATCAAATAAGGCACAGGATGAGCTTCCTAAGTCCCAAACTATGATGCAAATGTGTGGGCAAAGTGAAGTAGTGTGTGAGGCAATGAACAGTGTTGGCATTCAGACCGAAATTCCTAGAAGAGTTGGAAGTAAGGACTCATGAGCAGCAGTTTTCACTAATAGTTTCATTGTTCATAGCATTCAGAATGTCATGGGAAGAAACTGACTAGGCCATACATTGTATCACTCTGAGAAGGAAAGGTAGGAGGGTGTTTAGGGAAAAAAGAAAAGAAATGAAGAGGGAAAAAAGAAAAATAAATGAATCAGCCGTGGATGGAGCTATGTAATCATTGGCTCTCAGGTTAGAAAAAGGATGCTGGGATCCAGAGGTGCTGCTTTCAGATCCCATCCAACTGCTGCAATAAGTGTATTCAGCAGTAGGCTGGATTATGAAGAAAATCAGGAGGTATCACACCTCAAAGCTATACATTTGAGAAACAAGGAGAAGGTCACCAATTAGAATTAAAGACAAGATGCTAAGATGGATTAGGCAAACTGACTAAACTTTAATCTTGCCACATTAGTCTTCAGTGGGTAACGGTTGACCAACCAATTGTAGATACTATTTGGGTGATTTTTGGACTAAAGTGAGGTTATATGAAGGTCAAGAGTAAATTCTATTTACAGTTTCAGAACATGGCAAACTAAATTGTGGAAAAATGTGCCTTCTCTAAAGGGTCTTTTTAAGTGATTGCCATTAATATCACTGTTTCTGAGCAAAATAGATGGGTCAATGTGGTTTTTTCTCTATGTTAATTTTTAAATTTTTAATTTATAAGTATTTTTTTCATTTATTTTACACACTAATAAAAAATCCCCCACTTCCTTCCTCCCACCCCACCAGCCTCCCTCTACCCCCCACAAGAAGGTAAGGCCTGCCATGGGGAGGCACATCCAGTAGAGGCAAGTCCAAGCCTTTCTCCCTGCCTCACAGCTGCACAAGGTGTCCCATCATAGGTAGTGGGTTCTAAAAATCTCCCTCATGCACCAGGGATGGAATCTGATCCTACAGCCAGGGGAACTTCCAAGCAGATCAAGATACACAACTGTCTCACTATATAGAAAACCTAGTCCAGTCCCATGCAGGCTCCACAGCCATTGATCCATTTTTCATGAATTCCCATTAGTTTGACTTGGTTGTCTCTGCAGGTTTCCCCATCATGATCCTGATGCACTTGCTCATAGAATACCTCCTCTCTTTCTTCCACTGGACTACTAGAACTCTGCCTGGTGTTTGGCTGTGGATAACTGCATCTACTTCCATCAGTCATTGGAGAAAAGCTTAGGATATTCACCAATCTGATCACTGGGGCAAGCCAGTTCAGTTCAGGCACCTTCTCCACTATTTCTAGTATTCCAAGCTGGGATCATCCTTGGAGATTCCTGTCAAGTTCCCTAGCACCGGGGTTCTCTCTATCCCCATGTTATCTCCCTCCATCATGGTATCTCTCTTTGCTTTCCTACTCCATCCATATTCCAGCTCGACCATCCCACTCCCTTATGATCTCATCCCTAATTCCCTACCCTCCATTGGTCACCAATCATCCCCAGTTTATTCATGGAGATCTCATCTATTTCCTCTTCCCAGGGCAATCCATGCATCCCTCCTTAGGTCTTCCTTGTTAGCTAGCTTCTCTGGAGTTGTGGGATGTTGTGTGATTATCCTTTGCTTTACATCTATTATCCACTTATGAGTGAGTACATACCATGTTTGTTCTTCTGAGTCTGGGTTACCTCACTCAGGGTGATATTTTCTAGTTCCATTTGTAGATGTAACCAACTGTCTTATTAAATAAGAAACACAGAACAAATGTAAAAGAGAAAGCCAAGAGGTCAGAGCTCAGAGCTAAAATCTCACCCTTCCTCCTGCAGTGGTCCCAGCTTCCCAAAAGAGAGCTATTTCCCTGTGTGTAAGTCGTTTCATAGTCATTCTGCCTTCTCATTGGTTGTAAACCCAAACACGTGACTGCCTCGTCACTGTCTGTATGTACAGCCCCCCAGGTCTTAAAGGCATATGTCTCCAATGCTGGCTGTATCCCTGAACACAGAGAGATCTATGGGGTTAAAGGCGTGTGCCACACCTGCCACACTCTGTCTATGGCTCTAATAGCTCTGACCCCCGGGCAACTTTATTTATTAACATACAATCAAAATCACATTTCAGTACAATTAGAATACCACATTTCCCCTTTTTTATTTTAATAAAAAGAAAAAAAGCAAAAGGTTCTAACTAACAAAAGAAAAACTATATACAAAAGTACAATAACTATATACAATATATACAAGTAATAAATACCTAAACAGGTATTTGACAAATCAGAGAAAATAATTCCATTATCTATCCTATTTTGGTAAATCCAAGATGCAGTTTCTATCCTAATAATTTTCAACTATAACTAACTAATCTTCAATCATAAATAACTAATCTTCAACTCCTTCAGAGACCCAAGAAGGGAATAATATTAGCTAACAAAAATAAAAACAGGAAGTGCATGCAAGCAACTTCCAAAAAATTTTTGAGTTGACAGAAACAGCCAGCTGCCTGGGCAGTCACCTGAGGTTTCTCCGCAGTGTTGGGGCATCATATTCAGCCTACAGGCTTTGTGTATCTGACAGACTCGTTTGTGAAGTAGGATGTACATAAGGTCAACAGTTCAACCTCACATTGGGTGAGAACAGTCCATGTACAGAAACACCTGAATTCCACTAGTGTCCTGTCATGATTCAGGATTTGAAATTCTGGAAATTGTTGACAGTTTTTGAATTCAGCTGTCCATTCTTCTTGGCTGTGTATATATGGCTTCATCTCAGCATCCCCTTCTTCTCCACATCTCTCTATTAAATGCCAGTCTACTATCGAGAGGCGTGAGCTTTCAGCTTCTGTTCCATTGCACAACAGAAGCCATCGGCCCTCTGTCTGTTAAGCTGCCTTCGAAGAAAAGGGCACTGTACCTTTTCTGGATTGTGAAGGCCACTTCAGGGATGGGGCCATATTGTCCTGGCCTCAGAAGATGCCTTTTGCTAAAGCCATAACCACACTTGTTTTGACAAGAATCAGTAGTCCATTGTTTTGTGTTCTGTCTGTCCATTTTGTCCTGTTGATTCGAGGATGCTTTGCTGTCCAGTGGCTAACTTTTGCCACAATGAAAGTTGACTCCATATGCAGTTTCTTCAATGCCCATATTTTCTCTGAAGTAGATTGGTACTGCCAGGAGCCGACATGTCTCAAAAAAGAAAATTTTTCTAAGTTATTAAAACATTTTAAATGCCATATTCTATAGATTTTTGAAGGGTTTGAAGATGACCTGTCTAAAACATCTCTGCTCAATTTTTAAAACATATCTAATATGGCTACAAGTTCTATTGTAATGTCTAACTACTAACTTTCATTTCTTTATATCCTAATAGTTGGTAATAATAACATTCAAGGATCAGAAAATTGCATTATATTGTTAAATGAATGGTATAAATACAATTAGAAATATACATATAGCATTTTCTAACAATATCAGTTTCAAATTTGTATACAAAACAATCCAATCCAATGTAAAGTATTTAAAACTAGTAATTCTCTTTTTCTTTTCTTTCTTTTTTCTTTTTTTTTAAATAAGAACCTTAAATCTAATCTCCTTTGCTTAGCCTTTTTCCTAACCCTTGACAACAACTTGTAACCAACCCCCCTAAACACTTGAAAATTATCCCAGAACCAAAACCCATTAAAAAGACCAAAAAACCACCCTCCCCACACTACCTCTTTGGGAATGTGGGCGTCGTATTCTTAAAATTGCTTCCTACTGGGTATGGTCGAAGTTTTCTTCATCCTGAAAGAAAAATTTTAGGTTATTTGTCAAATTCTAGGAAAAGTAACTATATCCTTCATTATCCAGTCTGTGTATAATGCCAAAGTTCAGGGTTTATCTCAAGTCCTTATTCAAGTAGTCTTTGAGACTGGATCATCTCAGCTCGTGATCTCAAAATTGCTCTGAGCACCTTGTAGTTCAAAGCTGATCTGTGGATGATGTTTGTCAGCTTAATGATATTATTATTGTCCACGTGGAATTGTTGTTGTTGTAGGGCCCCATCTTCTTTCTGGAGACTTCAGTTGACGTTAGGCCTGGCCGTGATTTCCTGCAGAAAACTGATAAGAAACTCAAACACAAAGACATATATATGCAGCTAATTGAAGCCCTTTTTCTAGAATTAGTTAGTACTCTATATGACTATATCTTAACAAAGTTTAAAATGTATAAATATCTATATATATTAATCTTGTAAATTTTGATATAAAATTCATACTTTAATAAAAGTTTAAAGAATCAGAATAGAATCAAAGAGTTGAGATTAGTAATAGAATAGTCCCTTAATTAATTTGGCTTTTGTCCTCTCCCATAGCAGAAGATGGCTCTTTTATTCTGGCATGATACAGGGAGTTTGCATTTTCCTTTTAACAACATGCTTGAGTTTAAAGAAGGAGAGAGCCATTCTCCAACTCCAAAGTCAGCTTTAAATTTTAATTGAACTGGGACTATTAGAAGACCAATAGTGTTAAATCTTTAGAGAAAAGCAGAAACAAACATTTAGGAAGACATAAAATTTTTTAGATAATATAAACCCATACGCCATTTCACTCTGTTTCTTGGGATAGATGATTTGTCCCTTTTCATCAGTTGTCTCATTTGTCCAGTGTTCTTCATATTCCTTAACCTTCATTCTCCTAAAAGACAAAAACAAAACCCTTCCCCAAGACTAATTTTGTGGATGTTTCCTTTTGGCAAGTTATTATCTGATTAAATGAAAAGGCATGTGTTACTGGTACAAGTTAGTTTAAATTGGATGTTCTTGCTGGTTGATGAACTAACACCTCCTCTAATTAAGAGGTCTCTCTTGTTCAAATCGAACCTTTATCAATTTTGATGGTACCCACAGTTTATCTTCTCCTGTAGAAACAAAAGCAAAACCTCGTCCCCAATGTAATACATACCCTGGTTTCCATTCTGAGGTCAGCACATCCTTAAAGTATATAGGCTGATTTAATTCTGTAGTTTTTTTTCTATTATCCAATGTCTCTCTGCAGCTGTTGTTCCTTTCTCATTGGCACTGAGAAAATTCAAAGTTAATAGAGCATTATGCAGTCTATTTCTGGGGTATTTTGTTACCCCTTTCTGTTTATTTAGCATATCCTTTAGAGTTCCGTTTGATCTTTCTAAAACTGCTTGACCTGTAGGATTATGTGGTATGCCTGTAATATGCTTTATATTGTAATAAGCAAAAAACTGTTTCATTTTAACAGAGACATATGATGGAGCATTGTCAATTTTGATTTGTGCATGTATACCCATGATGGCCATAACTTCTAGCAAATGAGTGATTACAGAATCAGCTTTTTCAGAACTCAAAGCAGTTGCCCATTGAAATCCTGAATAAGTATCGATGGTGTGGTATACATATTTCAATTTTCCAAATTCTGCAAAGTGAAACACGTCCATCTGCCACATTTCATTCCTCTGAGTACCCTTTGGGTTACATCCTGCTGGTAATGGCGTTTGATTGTAGAAGGAACAAGTAGGACATTTCTTTGGCTTGTTGCCAGGTTATGGAAAAATCCTTTTTTAAGCCTTTACTATTGACATGATGTTTTTTGTGAAATTCTGAGGCCTCCAGCATATTTCCTATCAATAATTTATCAATCTCATCATTGCCTTGTGCTAGAGGGCCTGGCAGACCAGTATGGGATCGAATGTGAGTTATATATAAAGGATGATTCCTTTTCCTGATTGTATCTTGTAATTGAATAAATAGTGAAGTTAATTCTGAAGCATCAGGGATAAATTCTGCAGTCTCAATATGTAACACCACTCTTTCAGCATACTGAGAGTCAGTTACTATGTTGAGAGGTTCTGAAAAATCCATTAATACCAACAGAATAGCATACAATTCTGATTTTTGAACTGAATTATACGGACTTTGAACCACTTTACTTAAATTTTCTGATTTGTAACCTGCCTTTCCTTCTTTGTTGGCATCTGTATAAAATGTACGAACTCCAGATATGGGTTTTTGCCATACAATTCGAGGCAAGATCCAATCAGCTCTCTTTATAAGATCAATTCTATCACTTTTAGGATATTTGCTAGTAATTTCTCCCAAAAAATTACTGCAAGCTCTTTGCCAAGGTTCACTTTCTGTCCATAATTTTTCAATGTCCTCCTTAGTTAATGGTATGACAATTTCTGCTGGGTCTATTCCTGCTAATTGACGAAGTCTCAATTTTCCTTTGCAAATCAAGTCAGAGATTTTTTCCACATAAGTTTTTAATTTTTCATTTGGTTTATTTGGTAAAAATATCCATTCCAATATAATATCTTCCCTCTGCATTAATATTCCAGTAGGAGAATGCCTAGAAGGTAAAATAACCAAAATGCAATCCAGCTTTGGATCAATACGATCCACGTGCCCTTCATGCACTTTCTTTTCTACCAAGGCCAATTCTTTCTCAGCTTCAGGTGATAATTCTCTTGGACTATTTAAGTCCTTATCACCTTCTAAGGTTTTGAACAAATTAGTCAGTTCATCATTTTTTACCCCAACAATAGTTTGTAGATGAGAAATACCTCCAAATAATCTTTGAAAGTCATTAAGAGTCTGTAGTCTATCTCTCCTAATTTGCACCTTTTGGGGTCTAATTTTTTGTAGCTCTATTTTATATCCTAAATAATTAATAGAATCTCCTCTTTGTATCTTTTCAGGAGCAATTTGTAATCCCCAGCAAGGCAAAATTTTCTTTACTTCTTCAAACATTATTTCTAAAGTATCTGCATTTGAGTCAGCTAGTAAAATATCATCCATATAATGATAAATTATAGATTTAGGAAATTTTTTACCTATCACTTCCAATGGCTGTTGTACAAAATATTGACACAGAGTTGGGCTATTCAACATTCCCCGTGGGAGGACCCTCCATTGAAATCTTTTAACCGGTTGAGAATTATTGTAAGTAGGCACTGTAAAAGCAAATCGTTCTCTGTCTTTTTCTTGTAAGGGTATTGAAAAAAAAACAGTCTTTTAAATCAATAACTATGAGAGGCCATCCTTTTGGTAACAGAGTAGGCAAAGGCATCCCAGATTGTAGAGAGCCCATTGGCTGAATTACTTTGTTAATTGCTCTAAGGTCTGTTACCATTCTCCATTTACCAGATTTCTTTTTAATAACAAATACAGGAGAATTCCAAGGGCTGGTTGATTCTTCAATATGCTGAGCATTTAACTGTTCTTCTACTAGCTCTTCTAAAGCTTGGAGTTTCTCTGTTGTTAAAGGCCATTGCTGGACCCATACAGGCTTGTCTGTTAACCATTTCAAAGGTGGAGCTGTTGGTGTCTTTGGAAGATCATCAGTTGTTGTGCCCTGTTTCTTGTATAATATGGATGGCTGGTGACCACTCATTATAACAATATCTTCTAATATTTCTCAACCATTGCCAGCAGTCTGTTGTGGGGTATCTTTGTGGATTTCTGTGGGCCTCTCTAGCACTTTGTTTCTTCCTTTTCTCATGTGGTCTTCATTTACCATGGTCTCCTATTCCTTGTTCTCCCTCTCTGTTCTTGATCTAGCTGGGATCTCCTGCTCCCACAGGCTCTCTTTGCCTCGACCCTCGCCCTTCATTACTCCCACTCATGTCCAGGTTGTTCATGTAGATCTCAGCCATTTCTCCGTCATTGGGCGACCCCTATGTTTTTCTTGGGGTCCTGTTTTCCAGGTAGCCTCCATGGTGATGTGAGTAGCAGTCCAGTCATCCTTGTTCTACCTCTAGTATCCTCCTATGAGTGAAAACATACCATATTTGTCTTTGTGAGTCTGGGTTACCTCACTCAGGATGATTTTTCTCTAGATCCATCCATTTGCCTGCAAACTTCATGATGTCATTGTTTTTCTCTGCTGAATAGTATTCCTTTGTGTATATGTGCCACAATTTATTTATCCGTTATTCAGTTGAAGGGCATCTAGGTTGTTTCCAGGTTTTGACTATTACAAACAATGCCCAAGTGCTCTTGTGGTATGATTGAGCATTTCTTGGGTATATGCCTAAGAGTGGTATGTGGTGGTATTCTAATTGTACTGAAATGTGATTTTGATTGTATGTTAATAAATAAAGTTGCCCGGGGGTCAGAGCTATTAGAGCCATAGACAGAGTGTGGCGGTGGTGGCACACGCCTTTAATCCCATAGATCTCTGTGTGTTCAGGGATGCAGCCAGCATTGGAGACATATGCCTTTAAGACCTAGGGGGCTGTACATTCAGACAGTGACGAGGCAGTCACGTGTTTGGGTTTACAACCAATGAGAAGGCAGAATGACTGGAAAATCGACTTACACACAGGGAAATAGCTCTCTTTTGGGAAGCTGGGACCACTGCAGGAGGAAGGGTGAGATTTTAGCTCTGAGCTCTGACCTCTCGGCTTTCTCTTTTACATTGTTTCTGTGTTTCTTATTTAATAAGACAGTTGGTTACATCTACAGTGGTATAGCTGGATATTGGGGGAGATTGATTCCCAGTTTTCTAAGAAAGCACCATATTGATTTCCAAAGTGGTTGTACAACCTGCATTCCTACCAGCAGTGGAGAAGAGTTCCCCTAGTTCCACATCCTTTCCAGCATAAAGTGTCTCCAGTGTTTTTGATTTTAGCCATTCTGACAGGTATAAGATGGTATCTCGGAGTTGTTTTGATTTGCATTTCCCTGATGACTAATGGAAATGCTGAGCAATTCCTTAAATGTCTTTTAGCCATTTGAAATTATTCCCTTGAGAATTCTCTGTTTATATTTATAGCCCATTTTTAATTGGATTGTTTGTTATTTTGATGACTAGTTTCTTGATTTCTTCATATATTTTGGAGATCAGCTTATGTTTGAGAGGATGTGGAGCAAAGGGGTGGACTCCTCCACTGTTGGTGGGAATGCAAACTTGTACAGTCCCTTTGGAAATCAGTATGGTTGTTTCTCAGAAAATTGGGAATCAATCTTCCTTAAGACATTGCTTTACCACTCTTGGGCATATACCCAAGGAATGCTGAAACATACCATAAGGGAATATGTTCAACTATGTTCATAGCAGCATTATTCATAATAGCCAGAACCTGGAAAAAACCTAGGTGTCCCACAACTGAATAATGGAATAAGAAATATGGTCTATATACACAATGGAGTACTACTCAGCAGAAAAAAAACAATGACATCATGAAATTTGCAGGCAAATGAATGGATGTGGTATTCTAATTGTACTGAAATGTGATTTTGATTGTATGTTAATAAATAAAGTTGCCCGGGGGTCAGAGCTATTAGAGCCATAGACAGAGTGTGGCAGTGGTGGCACACGCCTTTAACCCCATAGATCTCTCTGTGTTCAGGGATACAGCCAGCATTGGAGACATATGCCTTTAAGACCTGGGGGGCTGCACATACAGACAGTGACGAGGCAGTCACGTGTTTGGGTTTACAACCAATGAGAAGGCAGAATGACTATGAAACGACTCACACACAGGGAAATAGCTCTCTTTCGGGAAGCTGGGACCACCGCAGGAGGAAGGGTGAGATTTTAGCTCTGAGCTCTGACCTCTTGGCTTTCTCTTTTACATTTGTTCTGTGTTTCTTATTTAATAAGACAGTTGGTTACATCTACAAATGGAACTAGAAAATATCACCCTGAGTGAGGTAACCCAGACTCAGAAGAACAAACATGGTATGTACTCACTCATAAGTGGATAATAGATGTAAAGCAAAGGATAATCACACAACATCCCACAACTCCAGAGAAGCTAGCTAACAAGGAAGACCTAAGGAGGGATGCATGGATTGCCCTGGAAGAGGAAATAGATGAGATCTCCATGAATAAACTGGGGATGATTGGTGACCAGTGGAGGGTAGGGAATTAGGGATGAGATCATAAGGGAGTGGATGGTCGAGCTGGAATATGGATGGAGTAGGAAAGCAAAGAGAGATACCATGATGGAGGGAGATAACATGGGATAGAGAGAACCCCGGTGCTAGGGAACTTGACAGGAATCTCCAAGGATGATCCCAGCTTGGAATACTAGAAATAGTGGAGAAGGTGCCTGAACTGAACTGGCTTGCCCCAGTGATCAGATTGGTGAATATCCTAAGCTTTTCTCCAATGACTGATGGAAGTAGATGCAGTTATCCACAGCCAAACACCAGGCAGAGTTCTAGTAGTCCAGTGGAAGAAAGAGAGGAGGTATTCTATGAGCAAGCGCATCAGGATCATGATGGGGAAACCTGCAGAGACAACCAAGTCAAACTAATGGAATTCATGAAAAATGGATCAATGGCTGTGGAGCCTGCATGGGACTGGACTAGGTTTTCTATATAGTGAGACAGTTGTGTATCTTGATCTGCTTGGAAGTTCCCCTGGCTGTAGGATCAGATTCCATCCCTGGTGCATGAGGGAGATTTTTAGAACCCACTACCTATGATGGGACACCTTGTGCAGCTGTGAGGCAGGGAGAAAGGCTTGGACTTGCCTCTACTGGATGTGCCTCCCCATGGCAGGCCTTACCTTCTTGTGGGGGGTAGAGGGAGGCTGGTGGGGTGGGAGGAAGGAAGTGGGGGATTTTTTATTAGTGTGTAAAATAAATGAAAAAAATACTTATAAATGAAAAATTTAAAAATTAACATAGAAAAAAACCACATTGACCCATCTATTTTGCTCAGAAACAGTGATATTAATGGCAATCACTTAAAAAGACCCTTTAGAGAAGGCACATTTTTCCACAATTTAGTTTGCCATGTTCTGAAACTGTAAATAGAATTTACTCTTGACCTTCATATAACCTCACTTTAGTCCAAAAATCACCCAAATAGTATCTACAATTGGTTGGTCAACCGTTACCCACTGAAGACTAATGTGGCAAGATTAAAGTTTAGTCAGTTTGCCTAATCCATCTTAGCATCTTGTCTTTAATTCTAATTGGTGACCTTCTCCTTGTTTCTCAAATGTATAGCTTTGAGGTGTGATACCTCCTGATTTTCTTCATAATCCAGCCTACTGCTGAATACACTTATTGCAGCAGTTGGATGGGATCTGAAAGCAGCACCTCTGGATCCCAGCATCCTTTTTCTAACCTGAGAGCCAATGATTACATAGCTCCATCCACGGCTGATTCATTTATTTTTCTTTTTTCCCTCTTCATTTCTTTTCTTTTTTCCCTAAACACCCTCCTACCTTTCCTTCTCAGAGTGATACAATGTATGGCCTAGTCAGTTTCTTCCCATGACATTCTGAATGCTATGAACAATGAAACTATTAGTGAAAACTGCTGCTCATGAGTCCTTACTTCCAACTCTTCTAGGAATTTCGGTCTGAATGCCAACACTGTTCATTGCCTCACACACTACTTCACTTTGCCCACACATTTGCATCATAGTTTGGGACTTAGGAAGCTCATCCTGTGCCTTATTTGATTTGCTGAGCATTTAAAATATGATGCTGCTATGTGTGTGGCATTGGGAGTTACTTCACATGTGTGGTATATTACTCAAGGATGTAGAGAACAGAACATTATCAAAATAGATGGCTACTAGTGTTTGAGGCTGAGAGGCCAATACACTAAAAAATAAAAATCCTCTCTACAGCCTTTAATTTCCACCACTAGAGAAATATCTGTAATGTGAAGTAACAGTGGTTAATACTATAGAGTAGAACCATTTATTCTCATTAGGAAATAACCCCACAAGATGTAAGTAGCAGCGTAACTTTGACTAGTTAGGTGAAGGAGCAGTTGGTCCAGAGTCACAGCAGCTACACAAAGAGGTGGTGGTAGAAGTCTACCTGAAAGGAGGGTAAAAGCCCTGGGTATGAAAGGAGCAT